>NC_092147.1:19403840-19558840 GCF_045791955.1 Oncorhynchus clarkii lewisi | reverse complement strand
GTACTATATATGCCAGTCCTTGCCAGTAAATACATGCATACTGTACTATATATGTCAGTCCTTGCCAGTAAATACATGCATACTGTACTATATATGCCAGTCCTTGCCAGTAAATACATGCATACTGTACTATATGTGCCGGTCCTTGCCAGTAAATACATGCTGTACTATATTTGCCAGTCCTTGCCAGTAAATACATGCATACTTTACTATATATGCCAGTCCTTGCCAGTACATACATGCATACTGTACTATATATGCCAGTCCTTGCCAGTAAATGCATGCATACTGTACTCTACTGTATATGCCAGTACTTGCCAGTAAATACATGCATACTGTACTATATATGCCAGTCCTTGCCAGTAAATACATACATGCTGTACTATATGTGCCAGTCCTTGCCAGTAAATACATGCATACTGTACTATATATGCCAGTCCTTGCCAGTAAATACATACATGCTGTACTATATATGCCAGTCCTTGCCAGTAAATGCATACATTCTGTACTATATATGCCAGTCCTTGCCAGTAAATACATGCATACTGTACTATATATGCTAGTCCTTGCCAGTAAATACATGCATACTGTACTATATATGCCAGTCCTTGCCAGTAAATACATGCTGTACTATATATGCCAGTCCTTGCCAGTAACTACATGCTGTACTATATATGCCAGTCCTTGCCAGTAAATACATGCATACTGTACTATATATGCCAGTCCTTGCCAGTAAATACATGCATACTGTACTATATATGCCAGTCCTTGCCAGTAAATACATGCATACTGTACTATATTTGCCAGTCCTTGCCAGTACATACATGCATACTGTGCTATATTTCCATGACACATTTGTGTTGTATCAGCTCATGAAGAAGATGTGTAATTCCCTGTGTGGAGGTACCCCAGTAGGCATCACATATTTATAGCAGCAGTTTATGACAGAGCATAGACACACACTGTAATCATCATACACATATGATGCATCATTGAACTTGGAGCAGCAGTAGGCCTTTGCTGAGTACTGGTTCAGAAGCTACATCAGAGGGCCATTGACCTGCATTTTTTGCGAGGTCAAGTGTACTTGTAATTGAATTGAGCCACAGCCCCTCATGCTTTAAGTACAATGCAGAACATTCTTGTTGAACCTGACCCCTGTCTGTACCTTTTCTGTGCTGTACTTTATGCTGTACTATATATGAAAGTCCTTGCCAGTAAACACATGCATACTGTACTATATATGCCAGTCCTTGCCAGTAAATACATGCATGCTGTACTATATATGCCAGTCCTTGCCAGTAAATACATGCTGTACTATATATGCCAGTCCTTGCCAGTAAATACATGCTGTACTATATATGCCAGTCCTTGCCAGTAAATACATGCATACTGTACTATATATGCCAGTCTTGCCAGTAAATACATGCATACTGTACTATATGTGCCGGTCCTTGCCAGTAAATACATGCTGTACTATATATGCCAGTCCTTGCCAGTAAATACATTCATACTGTACTATATATGCCAGTCCTTGCCAGTACGTACATACATACTGTACTATATATGCCAGTCCTTGCCAGTAAATGCATGCATATTGTACTATATATGCCAGTCCTTGCCAGTAAATACATGCATACTGTACTATATATGCCAGTAAATACATGCATACTGTACTGTATATGCCAGTCCTTGCCAGTAAATACATGCATACTGTACTATATATGTCAGTCCTTGCCAGTAAATACATGCATACTGTACTATATATGCCAGTCCTTGCCAGTAAATACATGCATACTGTACTATATGTGCCGGTCCTTGCCAGTAAATACATGCTGTACTATATTTGCCAGTCCTTGCCAGTAAATACATGCATACTTTACTATATATGCCAGTCCTTGCCAGTACATACATGCATACTGTACTATATATGCCAGTCCTTGCCAGTAAATGCATGCATACTGTACTCTACTGTATATGCCAGTACTTGCCAGTAAATACATGCATACTGTACTATATATGCCAGTCCTTGCCAGTAAATACATACATGCTGTACTATATATGCCAGTCCTTGCCAGTAAATGCATACATTCTGTACTATATATGCCAGTCCTTGCCAGTAAATACATGCATACTGTACTATATATGCTAGTCCTTGCCAGTAAATACATGCATACTGTACTATATATGCCAGTCCTTGCCAGTAAATACATGCTGTACTATATATGCCAGTCCTTGCCAGTAAATACATGCATACTGTACTATATGTGCCAGTCCTTGCCCGTAAATACATGCATACTGTACTATATATGCCAGTCCTTGTCAGTACATACATGCTGTACTATATATGCCAGTCCTTGCCAGTAACTACATGCTGTACTATATATGCCAGTCCTTGCCAGTAAATACATGCATACTGTACTATATATGCCAGTCCTTGCCAGTAAATACATGCATACTGTACTATATATGCCAGTCCTTGCCAGTAAATACATGCATACTGTACTATATTTGCCAGTCCTTGCCAGTACATACATGCATACTGTGCTATATTTCCATGACACATTTGTGTTGTATCAGCTCATGAAGAAGATGTGTAATTCCCTGTGTGGAGGTACCCCAGTAGGCATCACATATTTATAGCAGCAGTTTATGACAGAGCATAGACACACACTGTAATCATCATACACATATGATGCATCATTGAACTTGGAGCAGCAGTAGGCCTTTGCTGAGTACTGGTTCAGAAGCTACATCAGAGGGCCATTGACCTGCATTTTTTGCGAGGTCAAGTGTACTTGTAATTGAATTGAGCCACAGCCCCTCATGCTTTAAGTACAATGCAGAACATTCTTGTTGAACCTGACCCCTGTCTGTACCTTTTCTGTGCTGTACTTTATGCTGTACTATATATGAAAGTCCTTGCCAGTAAACACATGCATACTGTACTATATATGCCAGTCCTTGCCAGTAAATACATGCATGCTGTACTATATATGCCAGTCCTTGCCAGTAAATACATGCTGTACTATATATGCCAGTCCTTGCCAGTAAATACATGCTGTACTATATATGCCAGTCCTTGCCAGTAAATACATGCATACTGTACTATATATGCCAGTCTTGCCAGTAAATACATGCATACTGTACTATATGTGCCGGTCCTTGCCAGTAAATACATGCTGTACTATATATGCCAGTCCTTGCCAGTAAATACATTCATACTGTACTATATATGCCAGTCCTTGCCAGTACGTACATACATACTGTACTATATATGCCAGTCCTTGCCAGTAAATGCATGCATATTGTACTATATATGCCAGTCCTTGCCAGTAAATACATGCATACTGTACTATATATGCCAGTAAATACATGCATACTGTACTGTATATGCCAGTCCTTGCCAGTAAATACATGCATACTGTACTATATATGTCAGTCCTTGCCAGTAAATACATGCATACTGTACTATATATGCCAGTCCTTGCCAGTAAATACATGCATACTGTACTATATGTGCCGGTCCTTGCCAGTAAATACATGCTGTACTATATTTGCCAGTCCTTGCCAGTAAATACATGCATACTTTACTATATATGCCAGTCCTTGCCAGTACATACATGCATACTGTACTATATATGCCAGTCCTTGCCAGTAAATGCATGCATACTGTACTCTACTGTATATGCCAGTACTTGCCAGTAAATACATGCATACTGTACTATATATGCCAGTCCTTGCCAGTAAATACATACATGCTGTACTATATATGCCAGTCCTTGCCAGTAAATGCATACATTCTGTA
This sequence comes from Oncorhynchus clarkii lewisi, assembly GCF_045791955.1. Taxonomy (NCBI): domain Eukaryota; kingdom Metazoa; phylum Chordata; class Actinopteri; order Salmoniformes; family Salmonidae; genus Oncorhynchus; species Oncorhynchus clarkii. The sequence continues at coordinate 19,555,032 of NC_092147.1, read as the reverse complement.
CTATATATGCCAGTCCTTGCCAGTAAATACATGCATACTGTACTATATATGCTAGTCCTTGCCAGTAAATACATGCATACTGTACTATATATGCCAGTCCTTGCCAGTAAATACATGCTGTACTATATATGCCAGTCCTTGCCAGTAAATACATGCATACTGTACTATATGTGCCAGTCCTTGCCCGTAAATACATGCATACTGTACTATATATGCCAGTCCTTGTCAGTACATACATGCTGTACTATATATGCCAGTCCTTGCCAGTAACTACATGCTGTACTATATATGCCAGTCCTTGCCAGTAAATACATGCATACTGTACTATATATGCCAGTCCTTGCCAGTAAATACATGCATACTGTACTATATATGCCAGTCCTTGCCAGTAAATACATGCATACTGTACTATATTTGCCAGTCCTTGCCAGTACATACATGCATACTGTGCTATATTTCCATGACACATTTGTGTTGTATCAGCTCATGAAGAAGATGTGTAATTCCCTGTGTGGAGGTACCCCAGTAGGCATCACATATTTATAGCAGCAGTTTATGACAGAGCATAGACACACACTGTAATCATCATACACATATGATGCATCATTGAACTTGGAGCAGCAGTAGGCCTATGCAGTTTGCTGAGTACTGGTTCAGAAGCTACATCAGAGGGCCATTGACCTGCATTTTTTGCGAGGTCAAGTGTACTTGTAATTGAATTGAGCCACAGCCTCTCATGCTTTAAGTACAATGCAGAACATTCTTGTTGAACCTGACCCCTGTCTGTACCTTTTCTGTGCTGTACTTCTAAGGAGATGTTTGAGTCAGAGACAGCCTGCTGACAGACAGACGGAAGGTAAACAGACAGATGTAAGATGCCTCGCTAGGACGAGGTGGGTGCAAGAGTTAGGAGCAGGAGAGCACTGAGGTCCAAATAGAAAATATTTATTTGGAAGTCCCAAAACACAACAAAACAGGTCGGGAAACAAACCCAATGAAGGCGCCCAACAAAACAGGTTGGTAAACAAACCCAACGAAGGCGCCCAACAAAACAGGTCGGGAAACAAACCCAACGAAGGCGCCCAGCAAAACAGGTTGGTAAACAAACCCAACGAAGGCGCCCAGCAAAACAGGTTGGTAAACAAACCCAACGAAGGCGCCCAGCAAAACAGGTTGGTAAACAAACCCAACGAAGGCGCCCAACAAAACAGGTTGGTAAACAAACCCAACGAAGGCGCCCAACAAAACAGGTCGGTAAACAAACCCAACGAAGGCGCCCAGCAAAACAGGTCGGGAAACAAACCCAACGAAGGCGCCCAACAAAACAGGTCGGTAAACAAACCCAACGAAGGCGCCCAGCAAAACAGGTTGGTAAACAAACCCAACGAAGGCGCCCAGCAAAACAGGTCGGGAAACAAACCCAATGAAGGCACCCAACAAAACAGGTCGGGAAACAAACCCAACGAAGGCGCCCAACAAAACAGGTTGGTAAACAAACCCAACGAAGGCGCCCAACAAAACAGGTCGGGAAACAAACCCAACGAAGGCGCCCAACAAAACAGGTCGGGAAACAAACCCAACGAAGGCGCCCAACAAAACAGGTCGGGAAACAAACCCAACGAAGGCACCCAACAAAACAGGTCGGGAAACAAACCCAACGAAGGCGCCCAACAAAACAGGTCGGGAAACAAACCCAACGAAGGCGCCCAGCAAAACAGGTCGGGAAACAAACCCAATGAAGGCACCCAACAAAACAGGTCGGGAAACAAACCCAACGAAGGCGCCCAACAAAACAGGTCGGGAAACAAACCCAACGAAGGCGCCCAACAAAACAGGTCGGGAAACAAACCCAACGAAGGCGCCCAACAAAACAGGTCGGGAAACAAACCCAATGAAGGCGCCCAACAAAACAGGTCGGGAAACAAACCCAACGAAGGCGCCCAACAAAACAGGTCGGGAAACAAACCCAACGAAGGCGCCCAACAAAACAGGTCGGGAAACAAACCCAACGAAGGCGCCTAACAAAACAGGTCGGGAAACAAACCCAACGAATGGCGCCCAACAAAACAGGAATTTGAAGTGACAACAGGAGGAAAAACAATCTACTCCTAAAATAAATCACAACGACTCAAACGACCATGAGAATAGCCTGTTGCGCAATCTAGCACCAAACAACCACAGAAATCATCCCGCACAAAATACCAGCAGGCAATGAGGTTAATAAACCCACAGAAATTAACTCAATAGAACACAGGTGTAAGAAACAGACAGAACCAAAATGGATTGGTGGTAGCTAGTAGGCCGGCGACGACGACCGCCGAGCACCTCCCAAACAGGGAGAGGAGCCACCCTCGGTGGAAGTCGTGACTGCAGACAGACAGACAGGCAGACAGGCAGACAGGCAGGCAGACAGGCAGGCAGGCAGACATAACAGACAGACAGGCAGACAGACAGACAGACAGAACCAAACTAAAAAGAAAAATTGATCGGTGGTAGCTAGTAGGCCGGCGACGACGACCTAAACAGGGAGAGGAGCCACACTCGGTGGAAGTCGTGACTGCAGACAGACAGACAGACAGACAGGCAGGCAGGCAGGCAGACATAACAGTTTTATGTGGTGTTGTGTTTTCAGACAGGCAACTCCAGGGAAAGCCCAGAGCCGTTGAGCCGCTGTGGGTCCTTTCTAAATCCCGACTCAGCATAAACCGCAAGGAAAGACGACAAATTAATTTGGGTCAACCTCTGTGTCTTTATAGAGGCTATTAATGCTAATGAAGATTTATGCTTTATAATAACATACGTTGTGAGGGACACGTGCTGGGACTCACTCTGAGCAGAAGGCGGGCAGACCGAGTGGGCTTCAAGTCTTTGTTGTCTCTATTAATCCTTACACAGCTACTCTAAACACGATCCACCTCTCTAGGGGCCTCGCATCTGCACGAGGCGTATGATTCCAGCCAGGAAAATGATCACCAAGTTTACAGGCAACTTGGCAGGGAATAGTCAAACGGAATAATGAAATGTTGTCAGTTGACTCTGACTACAGCTCTCAGCCCATATGTTCTTGTGTGTCTCTGCCAAGTCTGTTCTGGGGGAAAAGAGAAAGCCCACCTTGTCTTTGTGCGTCAGAATAGGAACCTGGGTTGGTTCTCATTCAAGGTGCTTAATTAGGGACATGTTCCAGAAGCAATTCCCATCGTCTCCCTCAGAATGATGCTCAATACTGTGTATCGGAGGGAGGGGGAGGGGGAGAGAGGAAGAGTGACAGGGATACAGGTGGATTGGAGAGCATGGCTACTGGCGGAGTAGAGATGTGTGAAGCAGTCCTAGCACTAGAAAGCAATGCTTATTTTCTCTTTACCCCAGGCAGACCCAGCACGTCAACACACATACACACATACTCACACACACACACACACATGCACATGCATACTCACACACATACGCACACGCACATTATCACACACAACACTCACACACTTAAACACACAGACATTCACAGGCACACATATACACACACACACAGCATTCACGACCCACTCAGTACTAGTTGATATAACCGGGGTTAGCTTGGCCTGGTTTACAGTGCCTTGCGAAAGTATTCGGCCCCCTTGAACTTTGCGACCTTTTGCCACATTTCAGGCTTCAAACATAAAGATATAAAACTGTATTTTTTTGTGAAGAATCAACAACAAGTGGGACACAATCATGAAGTGGAACGACATTTATTGGATATTTCAAACTTTTTTAACAAATCAAAAACTGAAAAATTGGGCGTGCAAAATTATTCAGCCCCTTTACTTTCAGTGCAGCAAACTCTCTCCAGAAGTTCCGTGAGGATCTCTGAATGATCCAATGTTGACCTAAATGACTAATGATGATAAATACAATCCACCTGTGTGTAATCAAGTCTCCGCATAAATGCACCTGCACTGTGATAGTCTCAGAGGTCCGTTAAAAGCGCAGAGAGCATCATGAAGAACAAGGAACACACCAGGCAGGTCCGACCTGTTTTGTTGGGCGCCTTCGTTGGGTTTGTTTCCCGACCTGTTTTGTTGGGTGCCTTCGTTGGGTTTGTTTCCCGACCTGTTTTGCTGGGCGCCTTCGTTGGGTTTGTTTCCCGACCTGTTTTGTTGGGCGCCTTCGTTGGGTTTGTTTCCCGACCTGTTTTGTTGGGCGCCTTCGTTGGGTTTGTTTCCCGACCTGTTTTGCTGGGCGCCTTCGTTGGGTTTGTTTACCGACCTGTTTTGCTGGGCGCCTTCGTTGGGTTTGTTTCCCGACCTGTTTTGCTGGGCGCCTTCGTTGGGTTTGTTTCCCGACCTGTTTTGTTGGGCGCCTTCGTTGGGTTTGTTTCCCGACCTGTTTTGCTGGGCGCCTTCGTTGGGTTTGTTTACCGACCTGTTTTGCTGGGCGCCTTCATTGGGTTTGTTTCCCGACCTGTTTTGTTGGGCGCCTTCGTTGGGTTTGTTTACCAACCTGTTTTGTTGGGCGCCTTCGTTGGGTTTGTTTCCCGACCTGTTTTGTTGGGCGCCTTCGTTGGGTTTGTTTACCGACCTGTTTTGCTGGGCGCCTTCATTGGGTTTGTTTCCCGACCTGTTTTGTTGGGCGCCTTCGTTGGGTTTGTTTCCCGACCTGTTTTGTTGGGCGCCTTCGTTGGGTTTGTTTCCCGACCTGTTTTGTTGGGCGCCTTCATTGGGTTTGTTTCCCGACCTGTTTTGTTGGGCGCCTTCGTTGGGTTTGTTTCCCGACCTGTTTTGTTGGGCGCCTTCGTTGGGTTTGTTTACCGACCTGTTTTGCTGGGCGCCTTCGTTGGGTTTGTTTCCCGACCTGTTTTGTTGGGCGCCTTCATTGGGTTTGTTTCCCGACCTGTTTTGCTGGGCGCCTTCATTGGGTTTGTTTCCCGACCTGTTTTGTTGGGCGCCTTCGTTGGGTTTGTTTACCGACCTGTTTTGTTGGGCGCCTTCGTTGGGTTTTCTATATATATACAGTTTTATATCTTTATGTTTGAAGCCTGAAATGTGGCAAAAGGTCGCAAAGTTCAAGGGGGCCGAATACTTTCGCAAGGCACTGTACATTAAGGAATCATATTCCCTTACATATGGGAATTGTTTAACAGTGTTGCATTGAGCCACTCAACTATTTCCCTAGGTAAGGACATAAGGGGTTTTACAGTGGTTTGAAGTCATATATGGCAGAAAGAATATCTGTTACCATGGAGACGGCCTGATTCACTGACTAAACGTTTGTTCAAAGTGATCGCAAAGTTAAGGAAACTTTAAGCTAAAGATGAGGGGGAAATTAGCACTGGGCCATTAGACTATGTGTTGTGGTGAACCAGGCTGAGAGGCTGAGCTGTTAGACTGAGTGTTGGGGCCCTGGTCTCCTCTTCTCTAGTGGTGTCCCCAGTGGACCCTGGTCTGTAAACAGAGGCTCTGACCTATCTAATGCTGATCTGATGGACTTTCTGTCAGGCCCACCAATAACAGCTCCCCCCCTGACGACCTGAAGAAGCTGCAGCTCGCTTCATTTTAAGAGGAAGAGCAACTACATACAGCAGACACTACGTGTGTGTGTGTGTGTGTGTGTGTGTGTGTGTGTGTGTGTGTGTGTGTGTGTGTGTGTGTGTGTGTGTGTGTGTGTGTGTGTGTGTGTGTGGATTGTTCTCTCCTCTCTCCGTCTCTAGCAGCAGCTTGGTGTATATCACATCTCCAGGTATTTACAGTGCCTTCGGAAAGTATTCAGACCCCTTGACTTTTTCCACATGTTGTTAGGTTACAGCCTAACAAATTACAAATTAGGTTACAGCCTAATTGATTAAATTGTTTTTTCCCTCATCAGTCTACACACAATACCGCATGACAATGGGCTATGCCAGCAGCATACCACCCTGCATGCCACTGCTGGCTTACTTCTGAAGCTAAGCAGGGTTGGTCCTGGTCAGTCCCTGGATGGGAGACCAGATGCTGCTGGAAGTGGTGTTGGAGGGCCAGTAGGAGGCACTCTTTCCTCTGGTCTAAAAATAAATAAATATCCCAATTCCCCAAGGCAATGATTGGGGACACTGCCCTGTGTAGAGTGCCGTCTTTCGGATGGGATGTTAAACGGGTGTCCTGACTCTGAGGTCGTTAAAGATCCCATGGCACTTATCGTAGGGGTGTCCTGGCTAAATTCCCAATCTGGCCCTCAAACCATCATGGTCACCTAAGAATCCCCAGTTTACAATTGGCTCATCCCTCTCCCCTGTAACTATTCCCCAGGTCCCCAGTGTTCTCAGTCAAATAACGGAGAAATAAAAAAACAAAGCATGACGAAGCAAAAACATTTTTTTTATACCCAAGAAGACTGGAGGCTGTAATTGCTGCAAAGATGCTTCAACAAAGTACTGAGTAAATACTTACGTAAAAGTGATATTTCAGTTGTTTTTATTTATACATTTGCAAAAATGTCTAAAAACCTGTTTTTGCTTTGTCGTTATGGGGTATTATTGTGTGTAGATGGCTGAGGAAATTATTGGCACACTTGTATTTGGGGATTTTCTCCCATTCTTCTCTGCAGATCCTCTCTGTCAGGTTGGATGGTGGGTGTTGCTGCACAGCTTTTTTCAGGTCTCTCCAGAGATGTTCGATCGGGTTCATGTCGGAGCTCTGGCTGGGTCAGTCAAGGACATTCAGAGACTTGTCCCGAAGCCACTACTGCGTTGTCTTGGCTGTGTGCTTAGGGTTGTTGTCCTGTTGGAAGGTGAACCTTCGCCCCAGTCTGAAGTCCTGAGCGCTCTGGAGGTTTTCATCAAGGATCTCTCTGTACTTTGCTCCATTCATCTTTGCCTCAATCCTGACTAGTCTCCCAGTCGCTGCCGCTGAAAAACATCCCCACAGCATGATGCTGCCACCACCATGCTTTACCGTAGGGATGGTGCCAGGTTTTCTCCAGACATTTGGCATTCAGGCCAAATAGTTCCATCTGGTTTCATCAGACCAGAGAATTGTATTTCTCATGGTCTAGGAGTCATTGGTGGAGTGCTGCAGAGATGGTTGTCTTTCTGTAAGGTTCTCCCATCTCCACAGAGGAACTCTAGAGCTCTTTCAGAGTGACCATTGGGTTTTTGGTCACTTCCCTGACCAAGGCCCTTCTCCCCCGATTGCTCAGTTTGGCCGGGCGGCCTGTTTTAGGAAGAGTATGTTGGTTCCAAACTTCTTCCATTTAAGAATGATGGGGGCCAATGTGTTCTTGGGGACCTTCAATGCTGCAGAAATGTTTTGATATCCTTCCCCATATCTGTGCCTCAACAAAATCCTGTCTCGGAGCTCTACGGACAATTCCTATGACCTCTTGGCTTGGGTTTTGCTCTGACATGCACTGTGAACTGTGGGACCTTATATAGACAGGTGTGTGCCTTTCCAAATCATGTCCAATCAATTGAATTTACTACAGGAGGACTCCAATCAAGTTGAAGAAACATCTCAAGGATGATCAATGGAAGCAGGATGCACCTGAGCTCAATTTTGAGTCTCATTGCAAAGTGTCTGAATACTTTTGTAAATAAGGTATTTCTGTTTTTATTTTAATACATTTCCAAAAATGTCTAAAAACCTGTTTTTTCTTTGTCGTTATGGGGTATTATTGTGTGTAGATGGCTGAGGAAATTATTTTATTTAATCCATTTTAGAATACGGTTGTAACATAACAAATGTGGAAAATGTCAAGAGGTCTGAATACTTTCCAAAGGCCCTATAGGTGGAATGAGGCACAGCCAGGCATCAGAGAGCATCAGAAATGTACACTCTTCACCAATTACCAATTACATGTAAGCCTCACCCGATTAGAATCCTCATCACAGACCTGGTTGTAACATAACCAATGTGGAAAATGTCAAGGGGTCTGAATACTTTCCAAAGGCCCTATAGGTGGAATGAGGCACAGCCAGGCATCAGAGAGCATCAGAAATGTACACTCTTCACCAATTACCAATTACATGTAAGCCTCACCCGATTAGAATCCTCATCACAGACCTGGTAATAACCATAACAACTCCCATCCTATCCTCCATTTACACATTCACAAAACTGTGAGAGTGTGGAAGGCTCTCTCCGACTCCGAGCTGTCAGTCATCAAAGCGATTGTCACAGGGAGGGAGAGAGCGAGGGGAAGTGAGAGAGTAAGAGAGGGGAGGTGAGCTGGGGGAGGCAGAAGGCATGCAGACACACACATCGTTTCATCATCAGAGGTTTCAAAAAGCCACGGTGCCGAAAAAACACATGGTGATGTGGATAAATGAGCCAATCACTCAGCTGGAAGCATTTGCCATTTTATATCCCTAACTGATGCTCATTCACTTCTCCCTCTGAATATTAATGGAAGAAATGTACCCTGGTCCAAAGGAAAAAGAAAAACGTGGGTAAAGGCATAAATATCATAGAGGCGATGGATGAGTGTTGTCAGGCAGTGAGACTTCTGTCGGAGGAGGAAATCAGATCTGGGAGTAGAACAGATCTGGGCCAGGCTCTCTGTCTGTCTGTCTGTCTGTCTCTCTGTCTGTCTGTTCAAGCCCCCTTGTGTGCTGCCATAGATTTACATTAGAAGTGCCCATCCAAAATGACGTTATATCTACCAGAACTTTGATTGGACTGATCATGTCAACATCATACTTTCAAAATCTTAGCTAGCAAGCTAGACAAGCAGTCATCTTCATGAATCATGTTGACAATCTACTGGCAAATCCTTTCACGTCTGAAAGGGTCTCTTTTCCAAACTTCATTCACACGCAACACCATGGACACAAAAAGGTTGAATACATTGGCCCTGCTGACAATCCAGCATGACTTCTGCCTCGTTCAAAACAAATGGAAACTCGGAATTGGGAAATCTCAGACTTCAGTGAGTTTAAGACCACTGGGAACTCTGAAAAAAACGAGTTCGGACTTGGAAAACATGTTTTGAATAGTCATCCAACTCGGAATTCCAAGTCACGAACTCGGGCCTCTTTCTAGAGCTCCAACCTGAAGATCACTGATGTCATGATTCAACTTTGTATTTTTATGAGTTCCCAGTTGTCTTGAAAGCACCATACATCCAGAGAATACCACAGTTTGATGACAACATTTGCCCACAAGAAGGACCGCCGCGCCACCTTCCTGTTCAAGTGAGCAAAGCACAACAACAATGAGTCCAAAAATGTATTGTATGCTGCTGCATAAATTATGTAAAATGTGTACTGCTAAGAAAGTAATACTAGTTGTATGTTGTGTAGTAAGCTGTTAGTAGCCCATGTGCCTCACCCTAATAAATTGGTCCCTTTCCACCTCAGAACTTAGCCTACTGTTCTGACTTGGTGGTTCACATATAGCCTAAAGATTTAGATAAATGTCATAATCGAATACTGTAAGAGCTTCTTTGTCTGCTTATTTTCCCCCTTTATTTATCCTATAGTTCTGACTTGGTGTTCAGGGAGAATACTGTAAGAACTGCCCATCTTATTAATTCTGTCGCTGTACATTTCAGAAGTGCTGAACAAATAGTTATGTTGAATACAAATCAAATCAAATTGTATTTGTCACATGCGCCGAATACAACAGGTGTAGACAGGTGTAGACCTTACCGTGAAATGCTTACTTACAAGTCCTTAACCAAAAATACAGTTAAAGAAATTGAGTTAAGAAAATATTTTACTAAATAAACTAATGTAAAATTTTTACAGCAGCACAGTAAATTAACAATAACGAGGCTATATACAGAGGGTACCGGTACCGAGTCAACGTCCATCTTAGCTCGCTCATTAATGTCAAAATTATGTATTGCCTCTTATCCGCTCATCGTTCTCTTATGCCATATATTGTACATCTCAATTGTTATAGGTCTGTTGCTTATGTAGGTCTATCTCATTGGTATCTAATTTATCATTTTAGGCAATTTCAGAATGATTTCCTTGTTTTGCTTACTTTGTGTATTATAATTAACTCATATGCTTTTCTTGACGAGGAGATACTATATAATGTTGTTGGGTCTGTAACCATGTCTTCCAGTGACAGTCTCTTCCCATTCAAAAAGAAAATGAAACAAAAGGTTCAGTAGTAGTGCTAATGATATAAGAATAAACATTATGAATTTACTGAACAGAAATGTAATAATGTTGGTGTATGATTCAGAAGTCAAAACTAATTTTGCCATTTGTTATTATTGAAGGAGAATGCGGTCTTATCAACTTACACAAATCCACAAGGAGTCAGTAGTAACCAAATGTGTTTAACGTCTCTGGTACAAGTGGGATGCTAGCGACAACAGCCAGTGAAATTGCAGGGCGCCAAATTCAAAACAACAGAAATCTCATAATTAAAATTCCTCAAACATACAAGTATTATACACCATTTTAAAGATAAACTTCTTGTAAATCCAACCACAGTGTTCCCGATTTCGAATAGGCTTTATGGCAAAAGCACACCAAACGATTACAGAAAACCATACAGCCATTTTCCAGCCAAGGAGAGGGCTCACAAAAGTCAGAAATTAAATTAATCACTCACAGGACTTCATGTCACACAATAAATGTGTGTTTTTTTCAATAAAGTTCATCTTTATGTCCAAAAACCTCATTTGAAATTGGTGTGTTATGTTCAGAAAAGCATTGTCTCAAACAAACATCCGGTGAAAGTGCAGAAAGCCACATCAAATTACAGAAATACTCATCATAAACATTGATAAAGATACAAGTGTTAAACGTAAGAATAAAGACAAACTTCTCCTTAATGCAACCGCTGTGTCAGATTTCAAAAAGGCTTTATGGCGAAAACACATTTTGCGATTATGTTAGGTCAGCGCCTAGCCACAGAACACCATACAGCCATTTTCCAACTAAGGAGAGGTGTCATAAAAGTAAGAAATAGCATTCAAATTAATCACTTACCTTTGATGATCTTCATCTGGTGGCCCTCCCAGGTCTCCATGTTAGACAATAAATGTTTGTTTTGTTCGATAATGATTATGATCAAAAACGTCCTTTTTGTTTGCGTGTTTAGTCCAGTAATCCGAATGCACAAGTCCAGACATTTTTTTTTTTTAAGTACAATAAAAGTTTGTAGAAACATGTCAAACGATGATTAAAATCAATCCTCATGTTGTTTTTGTCATAAATAATCAATAATATTTCAACCAGACAAAAGCTTCGTCAATAGAAAAGGAGAAACAAGAAAGGCACGCTCCCGATCACGCGCTTGGTTCATGTCTGGAAATTTCCACTGTCCTCTCATTGAAAATGCTGTATCGCACTCATTTTTCAGAGTAAAAGCCTGAAACAATGCCTAAAGACTGATCACATGTAGAGGAAGCCATAGAGACCGTGTACTGGGTCCTAAGTCGTTGTATGGTGGATAGGCTTTCAATGGAAAAACAGCCTTTCAAAATAATAGTACTTCCTGGTTGGATTTTCCTCAGATTTTCACCTGCCATATCAGTTCTGTTATACTTACAGACATTATTTTAACAGTTTTGGAAACTTTATAGTGTTTTCTATCCAAATCTACTAATCTATCCAAATCTACTAATTTACTTGTATGCATATCCTAGCTTCTGGGCCTGAGTAGCAGGCAGTTTAATTTGGGCATGCTGCCCCCTACCCTAGTGAAGTTAAGCAAGTCAGCCATATCAGCTATGGTTTTTAAAAAGGCAGTAAATGAGGCTGAATGAACTGTTGCGCTGCCAGACAAGGCTCCACTGGTAGCCAGGTATAGTGGTGGTAAGGATTCATTCCATGGTGGTGAAAGGAAATATCTGCTGTTGGGACAGCTTTATGTGGGCACAAACAATTTGTGGGCACCATTTGGCACCGTTATAATGCAATTAATGTATTGTTTGGTGTTGGGTTCTGTTGTGTTGTGTTGTGTTGTGTAGTGGCTATGCTGGCATGCATCTCAACGTCAACAGTGAAGAGGCGACTCCAGGATGATGGCCTTCTAGGCAGAGTTGCAAAGAAAAAGCCATATATCAGAATGGCCAATAAAAATAAAAGATTAAGATGGGCCTAGAAGGCCAGCATCCCGGAATCGCCTCTTCACTGTTGACGTTGAGACTGGTGTTTTGAGGATACTATTTAATGAAGCTGCCAGTTGAGGACTTGTGAGGCATCTGTTTCTCAAACTAGATACTCTAATGTACTTGTCCTCTTGCTCAGTTGTGCACCGGGGCCTCCCACTCCTCTTTCTATTCTGGTTAGAGACAGTTTGCGCTGTTCTGTGAAGGGAGTAGCACACAGCGTTGTACAAGATCTTCAGTTTCTTGGCAATTTCTCGCATGGAATAGCCTTCATTTCTCAGAACAAGAATGGACTGACGAGTTTCAGAAGAAAGTTCTTTGTTTCTGGCCATTTTGAGCCTGTAATCGAACCCACAAATACTGATGCTCCAGATACTCAAATAGTCGAAAGAAGGCCAGTTTTATTGATTCGTTAATCAGCACAACAGTTTTCAGCTGTGCTAACATGAGTGCAAAAGTTTTTATTAATGATGATGTTAGCCTTTTAAAATTATAAACTTGGATTAGCTAACACAACGTGTATTGGAACACAGGATTGATGGTTGCTGATAATGGGCCTCTGTATGCCTACATTATGTAGATATTCCTTAACAAATCAGCTGTTTCCAGCTACCATAGTCATTTACAACATTAACAATGTCTACACTGTATTTATGATTAAAATGTGCTTTTCTTTCAAAAACAAGGACATTTCTATATGACCCCAAACTTTTGAACAGTTTGTGTGTGTGTGTGTGTGTGTGTGTGTGTGTGTGTGTGTGTGTGTGTGTGTGTGTGTGTGTGTGTGTGTGTGTGTGTGTGTGTGTGTGTGTGTGTGTCTGTGTGTGTCTGTGTGTGTGTGTGTGTAGCTCCCAGTGTCCCCATTCTCCCCATTTCTGTGGATAACAACACAGTCTACGCAAATGTGAGCCAAGTTGGACATTCATACAAAGACCATCCACGGAGCAGGCAAACTGTTAGGGAAGGTATTAGGGTAGAAGGGGGAATCTAGGGCTGATTGGGGTGTGATCTAAACAGACAGCAGACATTGCCCTGCAGGACCAGCAATAACACACCAGGACATTCTAATCTCCACCCAATGGACAGAATTGAGTAAACACATAGTGTTCACAACAAGGTCTCAAAATCTCACTGCAGAATTAGACATTTTTGCACTTTTCTCCAAATGTCAAATTTCGAAGTTCCTCCATACATAAAATGTCTAAATTAAGGTTAAGGGTTAAGGTTTTGGATTGGGTTAAAACATTAAGTTTAGGCATTCATTCCAAATGGTTAAGTTAAGGGTCAAGGTTTTGGATAAGTTTAAAACAAAACAATGAAACAAAACAATTAAAACAAAACAAGTGTCTACAACTGAGATGGAACTCGCAGCCTTCAGACCCGTAGTCATGGAATGATGTACATCCACAACGCCCTAGATAAGAAAAACCCAAGCCTACTTGATGCTAATAGCACTCACTGTTGCCCCTACTGGCCATTTTTGAAAGCATTTCCCGACCTACTCAGGACATGGACAGACGTCCAATTTCGAAGTCAATCTTGAGCGATCTGGCTGACTGTTCAGTGCAATTTATTGGAACACCAGAGTATTATATGATGATTAAACCCACCTGGGCAGCAGAGACTGTGTGTGTGGGCTGTAGTGAGTTGTGGAGAGAACAGAGAGTCAGCTGTCTACTCTCTCCGTGAAGTCTGGATGATACTTCAAAACAGAAGATCGAGTGATTTTCACATTATCTCTCATCTTTGCTCTGTATAATTCATCCTATAAGTGAAAGTTTGGCCTCCCCCTTATCCACACACAAACGCGCACGCACCTGCACACGCACACACACACACACACAGGTACACGCACAGGCACACACACACAGGCACACACACACACACACACACACACACACACACACACACACACACACACACACACACACACACACACACACACACACTCACTCACTGGGCTATGGTGTGTGCGTGTGTTATCTTGGAGCCTGCTGGGAGCAGAAGGGGAGATTAGTGTCTGCAGCCATGCAGATGTGTTCACTCACCTAATTACACAGGCCTCCACAGCGCAGCGCATAGCAAAGTGTGTGTGCGTGAGTGTGTTTGCACATGCATTGGTGTGTGTGTGTGTGTGTGTGTGTGTGTGTGTGTGTGTGTGTGTGTGTGTGTGTGTGTGTGTGTGTGTGTGTGCCTACATGCGTTAGGCAATTTGTTCGGTGCTATGGCAATTCGCCATTCGTTCAACATGCATTCCTACATTCTGTGTACAAATGTGCCTGTGTTTGTGCGTTTTACGTTTTACTGTAGTTACCCTCTCACTACATGTTAAGTATTGCTTCTTATTATGAGGGGGTGCAGCTGAGCAGTTTGCTACATGTTGTTCCCCATACTGGGAGCTAATGGAGACTATATTGCTTTGAGCGCCAGCCATTGGGAGGTTGTTAATAGTGATCGTGAGCGGGGCTCTCTTCTGCTGGAGATGGAGTGTTTTCAGAACCATGGACAGCTCCCGAGCGGTCCACTTCAAACCTTCCTCCAGGTAAAGAGGTGTCTGAGGACTCTATTATCATGGCACCGCATTGTGGAGAACAGGTCCTTACTAGCTATCGCATCGTATGTAGCCGCTCTGACTAATATAAGTGGACTGGACAGCCCCAGCTAGCACTCAAACACTTACAAACACACACAGACACACACACACACACACACACACACACATACAGAGACAAACACAGACACACACTCACACACACACACACACACACACATACAGAGACAAACACAGACACACACTCTCACACACACACACACACACACATACAGAGACAAACACAAACACAGACACACACACAGACACACACACACACACACACACATACATACAGAGACAAACACAAACACAGACACACACACACACACACACACACACACACACACACGCAGACACACACACAGAGACACACACAGACACACACACACACACACACACACACACACACACACACACACACACATACACAGACACACACACAGAGACACACACACACACACACACACACACACACACACACACACACACACACACACACACACACACACACACACACACACACACACATACAGAGACAAACACAGACACACACTCACACACACACACACACACACACATACAGAGACAAACACAAACACAGACACACACACACACACACACACACACACACACACACATACATACAGAGACAAACACAAACACAGACACACACACACACACACACACACACATATACAGAGACACACATACAGAGACACACACACAGAGACACACACACAGAGACACACACACAGATGTAGGGATAGACACACACACATTTACATTGACATATGTCGTGAAATTGTTAGCTGTTAATTGTTAGATATCACTGCACTGTCAGAGCTAAAAAAAAACACAAGCATTTCGCAACACCAACAACGTCACTTAATAAAGGCACATCTGGGGAAGGGTTCCAAAAAATGTCTGCAGCATCTGTATGTGACCAATAACATTTTATTTGATATTTTAGCAGACGCACATACCCTGAGCGACTTACTAGAGATACCTTGCTCAAGAGCACATCGGCAGATTTTTCATCTAGTCTGCTCAGAGATTGGAACCAGCAACCTTTAGATTACTGGTCCAACGCTCTTAACCACTAGGCTACCTGCCACTCACTCTCTAACACACACCCACGCATGCACGCTCACTCACTCACTCACTCACTCACTGAACCCACCCACCCCCCAACCCTCCTCTGAGCTCTTCTCAGGCCAGCCTGTCAGTGTCTGCATGCTAAGCAGGGCCCCATACGGCCCAATTTACTGGTGTCACTTTAGATTTGTTGGAGGAAAGGCTGAGGCCATCTCTCTTTGATCCCCACTCTGCAGGGGTTGGAGGGGAAGGGGGGTTGGCTGGGTTGACACACAAACACTGATCCCCCATCCCCAAACACAGATGCATACACTCTCTTTGTTTCCCACACACACATACACACACTCCCACTCTCTTTGTTTCCCACACACCCCCTCTGTAGACACTGAGGACAGGTGCAGCATGTAGTAAACCCCCACAAAGACAGAGGGATAGATGGAGAGATGAGATGGAAGGATGGAGGGAGGAAGAGGCTCAGTGCTGACAGGGCTGTGACAGGGATGGAGGAAGGGAGAGGCTCAGTGCTGACAGGGCTGTGACATGGCTGTGACAGGGCTGTGACATGGCTGCAACAGGGCTGTGACATGGCTGTGACAGGGATGGAGGAAGGGAGAGAGAGGGATAGATGGAGAGATGAGATGGAAGGATGGAGGGAGGAAGAGGCTCAGTGCTGACAGGGCTGTGACAGGGATGGAGGAAGGGAGAGGCTCAGTGCTGACAGGGCTGTGACATGGCTGTGACAGGGCTGTGACATGGCTGCAACAGGGCTGTGACATGGCTGTGACAGGGCTGTGACATGGCTCTGACAGGGCTTAATCAGCCTGGAGAGTGTCTCCACTGGAAGATATTTCTGGGGATTGTTGTCATTTGTTATCATTTGCCTTTCACAAGGCTTCGCTGCTTCCTCATACTGCTCCCATCCCAGCCCACAGCCGAACTAGGATTAGGCCTGGAGGGAGGGATGGAGGGACGGAGGGAGGGAGGGAGGGAGGGAGGGAGGGAGGGAGGGAGGGAGGGAGGGATAACGGAGAGTCATATTGCTGGAGTAAGGGAGAGTATTTGTATGTATTAAAGATCCCCATTAACTGTTGCCAACGCACCTATGTGAGAATGCTATTAATTGACTACACCTCAGCGTTCAACACCATAGTCCCTTCAAAACTCATCACTAAGCTAAGGACCCTGGGTCTAAACACCCCCCCTCTGCAACTGGATCTTGGACTTCATGACGGGCTGCCCCCAGGTGGTGAGGGTAGGTAGCAACACATCTGCCATGCTGATCCTCAACACTGGAGCTCCACAGGGGTGCGTGCTCAGTCCACTCCTGTTCTCCCTGTTCACCCACGACTGCATGGCCAGGCACGACTCCAAGACCATCATTAAGTTTGCAGCACAACAGTTGTAGGCCTGATCACCGACAATGACGAGACAGCCTAAAAGGAGGAGGTCAGAGACCTGACGTTGTGGTGCCAGAATAACAACCTATCCCTCAATGTGATCAAGACAAAGGAGATGATTGTGGACTACAGGAAAAGAAGGACCAAGGGGCTGTCTTTGGTGTCCACATCAACAACAAACTAGGATGGTCCAAAAGACAGTCGTGAAGACAAAAGCAACAAAACCTATTCCCCCTCAGGAAATTGAAAACATTTGGCATGGGTTGTCAGATCCTCAAAAGGTTCTACAGCTGCAACATCGAGAGCATCCTGACTGGTTGCATCACTGCCTGGCATAGCAACTGCTCGGCTTCCGACTGCAAGGCACTACAGAGGGTAGTGCGTACAGCCCAGTACATCACTGGGGCAAAGCTGCCTGCCATCCAGGACCTCTACACCAGGTGGTGTCAGAGGAAGGCCCTAAAAATTGTCAAATACCCCAGCCACCCCAGTCATAGACTGTTTTCTCTACTACCGCATGGCAAGCGGTACTGGAGCGCCAAGTCTACGACCAAATGGCCTCTCAACAGTTTTTACCTCCAAGCTGTAAAACTCCTAAACAGGTAATCAAATGGACTATTTTCATTGCCCCCCCCCCCCCTTTTACGCTGCTGCTGCATAGTCACTTTAACTATACATCCATGTACATATTACCTCAATTAGCCCGATTAACCGGTGACCCCTCACATTGACTCTGTACTGAAGCCACCTGTATAGAGCCTCACTACTGGTATTTTCACTGTCATTTTACTGTTTTTTATTGCGTTGTTATTTCACTGAACACGAGAAGGTTTCATTTTATTTTTGGCAGTGAAACGAGGCTACTCAGGCGAGAAAAAAAACTCACCCAAATGTAAAATTGGAAAATATAAATGGACTGTTTGAAAATGTGAAGGAAAAATATTCTAATAATCATATTATTATTATTATTTTAAATGTAATGTGAATCACATTTTTATTTGGCGTACCCTGCAGTTTGGGAATACCTGGTGTAGACTAACCCCTCTCTCTCTCTCTCTTTCTCTCTCTTTGTCTTTCTCTCTTTCTCAATTCAATTTCAATTCAATTCAAGGGTCTTTATTGGCATGAGAAACATGTTTACATTCTTTCTCTCTCTCTATCTCTTTGTCTCGCTCTCGCTCTTGCTCTCTCGCTCTTTGTGCAGACACGGAGGGCTGTGAACACACATGGAGGAAGTTCCATGGCCACTGCTACAGGTACTTCAGCCGCAGACATACCTGGGAGGACGCAGAGAAGGACTGCAGGGAGCACAGCGGACACTTGGCTAGCATACACACACTCCATGAGCAGGACTTCATCAACGGTGGGTGTCTTTCAATCATTACGACCTTACAGAATTTATAATTAAGTGTAGTCTCGTGTTTTGGCACTGATCCAGAAGCCATCCCAGTTGGAGTTAGAAGAGGAGAGGAATAGAGGGATGGAGGGAGAGAGAGAGGAATAGAGGGGTGGAGAGAGAGAGGAATAGAGGGATGGAGGGAGAGACAGAAGAATAGAGGGATGGAGGGAGAGAGATATGGAGGGAGAGAGAGATGAATAGAGGGGTGGAGAGAGAGAGGAATAGAGGGATGGAGGGAGAGAGAGAGGAATAGAGGGATGGAGGGAGAGACAGAAGAATAGAGGGATGGAGGGAGAGAGAGATGGAGGGAGAGAGAGATGAATAGAGGGATGGAGGGAGAGAGAGATGGAGGAAGAGACAGAGGAATAGAGGGATGGAGGGAGAGAGAGATGGAGGAAGAGACAGTGGAATAGAGGGATGGAGGGAGAGAGGGATGTAGAAAGAGAGGAATAGAGGGATGAGAGAGAGAGTGAGTGATGGAGGGAGAGACAGAGTAATAGAGGGATTGAGGGAGAGAGTGAGTGATGGAGGGAGAGACAGAGTAATAGAGGGATGGAGGGAGAGAGTGAGTGATGGAGGGAGAGACAGAGGAATAGAGGGATTGAGGGAGAGAGTGATGGAGGGAGAGACATAGGAAGATAGGGATGAGGGAGAGAGGGATGGAGGAAGAGACAGAGGAAGAAAGGGATGGAAAAAGAAAGAAATGGATGATAGGAGCATGGGAGCCCCTCTCGTCCCCGAACGGACAGAGCTATCCTTTCCCCACTCGTCCTCCCTCATCCTCTCCTTCACAGACACATTTACCAAAAAGTTTGTTTAATTGCCTGGAGAATGGACGTCTCCACCTCGGTAATAAAGGGAGCACAGCCATTAGAAAGATTAATGGGCCCCATAATGATGTTAATCAGGAACACCATGATTGAAATTCCATTACACCCAGATCTCATCAATGCTGCACCGTCCACAAAGATCTGGCTGCTTCTGCCTTCTGCTATGGAGGGATGAGATTGTGTTCAGATCAGAGCTGAACCTCCCTGAGGGAATGGCTGGTGGTGCCTTGGAGACAGAATATGCATAACTATTCTGCAGTAAATACTGCTGGTTGTCTTTTTAAATGACAGGTGGTGTGTGGATGTGTTTTTCCCTGTCGCTGTTCAGATCTGAGCCATGACAACACCTGGATCGGCCTGAACGACAGAACAGTAGAGGAGGATTTCCAGTGGACTGACAACATGGACCTGGTGAGAGAGACAGAGGATTACTCTTTTATCCTCATGTGTCGTAGCGAGGAGGTGGATGTCAGCTAAAGGTCCGGGGGAAATTGATAGAGTGAACGTGTCAATACATGTGTACATGTACACCCTCGCTCTCTGAATCACTTTTCATCCTGCACTACTTACCACTTCTATCTCCCTAGAGGCAGCTCCTATGTGCCTGGTGTTATTTCAGAGCTGTCATTACTCTTTGTCGGTCTATACCTCTGGAGAAAGACCATAAGTGTCATTCAATAAAAGAGCACAATGAAACAGTCTGTTTTATACTGCATGGATAATGATGCTATCTACCACTTTTCTTTTTGTTCTGTCTGTGTTGTGTGACTGTGTCTGTGACTGTATATGTGTCTGTGACTGCATCTGTGTCTGTGACTGTATCTGTGTTTGTGACTATGTCTGTGACTGGGCCATGTGACTGTATCTATATATGTGTCTGTGTCTGTGACTGTATATGTGTCTGTGACTGTATCTGTGTCTGTGACTGCATCTGTGTCTGTGACTGTATCTGTGTTTGTGACTATGTCTGTGACTGGGCCATGTGACTGTATCTATATATGTGTCTGTGTATGTGACTGTATCTGTGTCTGTGACTGCATCTGTGTCTGTGACTGTATCTGTGTTTTTGACTATGTCTGTGACTGGGCCATGTGACTGTATCTATATATGTGTCTGTGTCTGTGACTGTATATGTGTCTGTGACTGTATCTGTGTATGTGACTGTACCTGTGTTTGTGACTATGTCTGTGACTGGGCCATGTGACTGTATCTATATATGTGTCTGTGACTGTATCTGTGTCTGTGACTGTATCTGTGTCTGTGACTGTATCTGTGTCTGTGACTATGTCTGTGACTGGGCCATGTGACTGTATCTATATATGTGTCTGTGACTGTATCTGTGTCTGTGACTGTATCTGTGTCTGTGACTGTATCTGTGTCTGTGACTATGTCTGTGACTGGGCCATATGACTTTATCAATATCTGTGTCTGTGACTGTTTATGTGTCTGTTACTGTATATGTGTCTGTGACTGTATCTGTGTCTGTGACTGTGTCTGTGACTGTACCTGTGTTTGTGACTATGTCTGTGACTGGGCCATGTGACTGTATCTATATTTGTGTCTGTGACTGTATCTGTGACTGTGTCTGTGACTGTATCTGTGTCTGTGACTGTACCTGTGTTTGTGACTATGTCTGTGACTGGGCCATGTGACTGTATCTATATCTGTGTCTGTGACTGTATCCGTGACTGTATCTGTGTCTGTGACTGTATCTGTGTCTGTGACTATGTCTGTGACTGGGCCATGTGACTGTATCTATATCTGTGACTGTGTCTGTGACTGTATCTGTGTCTGTGACTGTACCCTTACTCTGTGACTGTGTCTGTGACTGGGCCATGTGACTGTATCTATATCGGTGTCTGTGAATGTACCTGTGTCTGTGACTGTATCTGTGTCTGTGACTGTACCTGTGTTTGTGACTGTGTCTGTGACTGTGATACAGCAATATGAGAACTGGCGTGAGAACCAGCCGGATAACTTCTTTGCGGGGGGAGAGGACTGTGTGGTGATGATCGCCCACGAGAACGGCAAGTGGAACGATGTGCCCTGCAATTACAACCTGCCCTACGTCTGCAAGAAGGGAACAGGTGAGACAGAGAAAGAGGAAGGGAGGGAAGGGGAGAGAGACTGATAATGTGAAAGAGGGAAGAATCAAGAGGGGATGAGGAAAGAGAGGGGGCGAAAGGGACTGAGAGTTGAAGAGGAGGTGATATCATGTTTCTGCTGTGCTTTAAATACATTAAAGAATACTTTAAAGTGTCCTGCATGTTAGCGAGACCATTTTAGCCTCTTCAATCAGTCAGTCTAGACAATAGGTTGACACAATACAGCTCACCTCCAAGCCCAGTCAGCTCACCTCTAAGCCCAGACAGCTCACCTCCAAACCCAGTCAGCTCACCTCCAAGCCCAGTCAGCTCACCTCCAAACCCAGTCAGCTCACCTCCAAGCCCAGACAGCTCACCTCCAAGCCCAGTCAGCTCACCTCCAAATCCAGTCAGCTCACCTCCAAACCCACTCAGCTCACCTCCAAGCCCAGTCAGCTCACCTCCAAGCCCAGACAGCTCACCTCCAAGCCCAGACAGCTCACCTCCAAGCCCAGTCAGCTCACCTCCAAGCCCAGTCAGCTCACCTCCAAGCCCAGTCAGCTCACCTCCAAACCCAGTCAGCTCAGCTCCAAACCCAGTCAGCTCACTTCCAAGCCCAGACAGCTCACCTCCAAGCCCAGTCAGCTCACCTCCAAGCCCAGTCAGCTCACCTCCAAACCAAACCCAGTCAGCTCACCTCCAAACGCAGTCAGCTCACCTCCAAGCCCAGTCAGCTCACCTCCAAGCCCAGACAGCTCACCTCCAAGCCCAGTCAGCTCACCTCCAAGCCCAGTCAGCTCACCTCCAAGCCCAGACAGCTCACCTCCAAGCCCAGACAGCTCACCTCCAAGCCCAGTCAGCTCACCTCCAAGCCCAGTCAGCTCACCTCCAAAACAAACCCAGTCAGCTCACCTCCAAACCCAGTCAGCTCACCTCCAAGCCCAGTCAGCTCACCTCCAAGCCCAGTCAGCTCACCTCCAAGCCCAGTCAGCTCACCTCCAAACCAAACCCAGTCAGCTCACCTCCAAACCCAGTCAGCTCACCTCCAAGCCCAGTCAGCTCACCTCCAAACCCAGTCAGCTCACCTCCAAACCCAGTTAGCTCACCTCCAAGCCCAGACAGCTCACCTCCAAGCCCAGACAGCTCACCTCCAAGCCCAGTCAGCTCACCTCCAAGCCCAGTCAGCTCACCTCCAAACCCAGTCAGCTCACCTCCAAGCCCAGACAGCTCACCTCCAAGCCCAGTCAGCTCACCTCCAAATCCAGTCAGCTCACCTCCAAACCCACTCAGCTCACCTCCAAGCCCAGTCAGCTCACCTCCAAGCCCAGACAGCTCACCTCCAAGCCCAGACAGCTCACCTCCAAGCCCAGTCAGCTCACCTCCAGGCCCAGTCAGCTCACCTCCAAGCCCAGTCAGCTCACCTCCAAACCCAGTCAGCTCAGCTCCAAACCCAGTCAGCTCACTTCCAAGCCCAGACAGCTCACCTCCAAGCCCAGTCAGCTCACCTCCAAGCCCAGTCAGCTCACCTCCAAACCAAACCCAGTCAGCTAACCTCCAAACGCAGTCAGCTCACCTCCAAGCCCAGTCAGCTCACCTCCAAGCCCAGACAGCTCACCTCCAAGCCCAGTCAGCTCACCTCCAAGCCCACTCAGCTCACCTCCAAGCCCAGACAGCTCACCTCCAAGCCCAGACAGCTCTCCTCCAAGCCCAGTCAGCTCACCTCCAAGCCCAGTCAGCTCACCTCCAAACCAAACCCAGTCAGCTCACCTCCAAACCCAGTCAGCTCACCTCCAAGCCCAGTCAGCTCACCTCCAAGCCCAGTCAGCTCACCTCCAAGCCCAGTCAGCTCACCTCCAAACCAAACCCAGTCAGCTCACCTCCAAACCCAGTCAGCTCACCTCCAAGCCCAGTCAGCTCACCTCCAAACCCAGTCAGCTCACCTCCAAACCCAGTTAGCTCACCTCCAAGCCCAGACAGCTCACCTCCAAGCCCAGACAGCTCACCTCCAAGCCCAGTCAGCTCACCTCCAAGCCCAGTCAGCTCACCTCCAAGCCCAGACAGCTCACCTCCAAACCCAGTCAGCTCACCTCCAAGCCCAGTCAGCACACCTCCAAGCCCAGACAGCTCACCTCCAAGCCCAGTCAGCTCACCTCCAAGTCCAGACAGCTCACCTCCAAGCCCAGTCAGCTCACCTCCAAGCCCAGTCACCTCACTTTCAAACCAAACCCAGTCAGCTCAGCTCCAAACCCAGTCAGCTCACCTCCAAGCCCAGACAGCTCACCTCCAAGCCCAGACAGCTCACCTCCAAGCCCAGACAGCTCACCTCCAAGCCCAGTCAGCTCACCTCCAAACCCAGTCAGCTCACCTCCAAACCAAACCCAGTCAGCTCACCTCCAAACCCAGTCAGCTCACCTCCAAGCCCAGTCAGCTCACCTCCAAGCCCAGTCAGCTCACCTCCAAACCAAACCCAGTCAGCTCACCTCCAAGCCCAGATAGCTCAACTCCAAGCCCAGTCAGCTCACCTCCAAATCCAGTCAGCTCACCTCCAAACCCAGTCAGCTCACCTCCAAGCCCAGACAGCTCACCTCCAAGCACAGTCAGCTCACCTCCAAGCCCAGTCAGCTCACCTCCAAGCCCAGACAGCTCACCTCCAAACCCAGTCAGCTCACCTCCAAGCCCAGTCAGCTCACCTCCAAACCAAACCCAGTCAGCTCACGTCCAAGCCCAGACAGCTCACCTCCAAGCCCAGTCAGCTCACCTCCAAGCCCAGTCAGCTCAACTCCAAGCCCAGACAGCTCACCTCCAGACCCAGTCAGCTCACCTCCAAGCCCAGTCAGCTCACTTTCAAGCCCAGTCAGCTCACCTCCAAGCCCAGACAGCTCACCTCCAGACCCAGTCAGCTCACCTCCAAGCCCAGTCAGCTCACCTCCAAGCCCAGACAGCTCACCTCCAAGCCCAGTCAGCTCACCTCCAAGCCCACTCAGCTCACCTCCAAGCCCACTCAGCTCACCTCCAAGCCCAGACAGCTCACCTCCAAGCCCAGTCAGCTCACCTCCAAGCCCAGTCAGCTCACCTCCAAACCAAACCCAGTCAGCTCACCTCCAAACCCAGTCAGCTCACCTCCAAGCCGAGACAGCTCACCTCCAAACCCAGTCAGCTCACCTCCAAGCCCAGACAGCTCACCTCCAAGCCCAGTCAGCTCACCCCCAAGCCCAGTCAGCTCACCTCCAAACCCAGTCAGCTCACCTCCAAACCCAGTTAGCTCACCTCCAAGCCCAGACAGCTCACCTCCAAGCCCAGACAGCTCACCTCCAAGCCCAGTCAGCTCACCTCCAAGCCCAGTCAGCTCACCTCCAAGCCCAGACAGCTCACCTCCAAACCCAGTCAGCTCACCTCCAAGCCCAGACAGCTCACCTCCAAGCCCAGTCAGCTCACCTCCAAGTCCAGACAGCTCACCTCCAAGCCCAGTCAGCTCACCTCCAAGCCCAGTCACCTCACCTTCAAACCAAACCCAGTCAGCTCAGCTCCAAACCCAGTCAGCTCAGCTCCAAACCCAGTCAGCTCACCTCCAAGCCCAGACAGCTCACCTCCAAGCCCAGTCAGCTCACCTCCAAACCCAGTCAGCTCACCTCCAAACCAAACCCAGTCAGCTCACCTCCAAACCCAGTCAGCTCACCTCCAAGCCCAGACAGCTCACCTCCAAGCCCAGTCAGCTCACCTCCAAGCCCAGTCAGCTCACCTCCAAACCAAACCCAGTCAGCTCACCTCCAAGCCCAGATAGCTCAACTCCAAGCCCAGTCAGCTCACCTCCAAATCCAGTCAGCTCACCTCCAAACCCAGTCAGCTCACCTCCAAGCCCAGACAGCTCACCTCCAAGCACAGTCAGCTCACCTCCAAGCCCAGTCAGCTCACCTCCAAGCCCAGACAGCTCACCTCCAAACCCAGTCAGCTCACCTCCAAGCCCAGTCAGCTCACCTCCAAACCAAACCCAGTCAGCTCACGTCCAAGCCCAGACAGCTCACCTCCAAGCCCAGTCAGCTCACCTCCAAGCCCAGACAGCTCACCTCCAGACCCAGTCAGCTCACCTCCAAGCCCAGTCAGCTCACCTCCAAGCCCAGTCAGCTCAACTCCAAGCCCAGTCAGCTCACCTCCAAACCAAGCCCAGACAGCTCACCTCCAAGCCCAGACAGCTCACCTCCAAGCCCAGTCAGCTCACCTCCAAGCCCAGTCAGCTCACCTCCAAGCCCAGACAGCTCACCTCCAAACCCAGTCAGCTCACCTCCAAGCCCAGTCAGCTCACCTCCAAGCCCAGACAGCTCACCTCCAAGCCCAGTCAGCTCACCTCCAAGCCCACTCAGCTCACCTCCAAGCCCACTCAGCTCACCTCCAAGCCCAGACAGCTCACCTCCAAGCCCAGTCAGCTAGCCTCCAAGCCCAGTCAGCTCACCTCCAAACCAAACCCAGTCAGCTCACCTCCAAACCCAGTCAGCTCACCACCAAGCCCAGTCAGCTCACCTCCAAGCCCAGTCGGCTCACCTCCAAGCCCAGACAGCTCACCTCCAAGCCCAGTCAGCTCACCTCCAAGCCCAGACAGCTCACCTCCAAGCCCAGTCAGCTCACCTCCAAGCCCAGTCACCTCAACTTCAAACCAAACCCAGTCAGCTCAGCTCCAAACCCAGTCAGCTCACCTCCAAGTCCAGACAGCTCACCTCCAAGCCCAGACAGCTCACCTCCATTCCCAGTCAGCTCACCTCCAAACCAAACCCAGTCAGCTCACCTCCAAACCCAGTCAGCTCACCTCCAAGCCCAGACAGCTCACCTCCAAGCCCAGTCAGCTCACCTCCAAGCCCAGTCAGCTCACCTCCAAACCAAACCCAGTCAGCTCACCTCCAAGCCCAGACAGCACACCTCCAAGCCCAGTCAGCTCACCTCCAAGTCCAGTCAGCTCACCTCCAAGCCCAGACAGCTCACCTCCAAACCCAGTCAGCTCACCTCCAAGCCCAGTCAGCTCACCTCCAAACCAAACCCAGTCAGCTCACGTCCAAGCCCAGACAGCTCACCTCCAAGCCCAGTCAGCTCACCTCCAAGCCCAGTCAGCTCAACTCCAAGCCCAGACAGCTCACCTCCAGACCCAGTCAGCTCACCTCCAAGCCCAGACAGCTCACCTCCAGTCCCAGTCAGCTCACCTCCAAGCCCAGTCAGCTCACCTCCAAGCCCAGACAGCTCACCTCCAAGCCCAGTCAGCTCACCTCCAAGCCCAGACAGCTCACCTCCAAGCCCAGTCAGCTCACCTCCAAGCCAGTCAGCTCACCTCCAAACCAAACCCAGTCAGCTCACCTCCAAGCCCAGTCAGCTCACCTCCAAATCCAGTCAGCTCACCTCCAAACCTAGTCAGCTCACCTCCAAATCCAGTCAGCTCACCTCCAAACCTAGTCAGCTCACCTCCAAGTCCAGACAGCTCACCTCCAAGCCCAGTCAGCTCACCTCCAAGCCCAGTCAGCTCACCTCCAAGCCCAGTCAGCTCACCTCCAAGTCCAGACAGCTCACCTCCAAGCCCAGTCAGCTCACCTCCAAGCCCAGTCACCTCACCTTCAAACCAAACCCAGTCAGCTCAGCTCCAAACCCAGTCAGCTCACCTCCAAGCCCAGACAGCTCACCTCCAAGCCCAGACAGCTCACCTCCAAGCCCAGTCAGCTCACCTCCAAGCCCAGACAGCTCACCTCCAAACCCAGTCAGCTCACCTCCAAGCCCAGTCAGCTCACCTCCAAACCAAACCCAGTCAGCTCACGTCCAAGCCCAGACAGCTCACCTCCAAGCCCAGTCAGCTCACCTCCAAGCCCAGTCAGCTCAACTCCAAGCCCAGACAGCTCACCTCCAGACCCAGTCAGCTCACCTCCAAGCCCAGACAGCTCACCTCCAGACCCAGTCAGCTCACCTCCAAGCCCAGTCAGCTCACCTCCAAGCCCAGACAGCTCACCTCCAAGCCCAGTCAGCTCACCTCCAAGCCCAGACAGCTCACCTCCAAGCCCAGTCAGCTCACCTCCAAACCAAACCCAGTCAGCTCACCTCCAAGCCCAGTCAGCTCACCTCCAAATCCAGTCAGCTCACCTCCAAACCTAGTCAGCTCACCTCCAAATCCAGTCAGCTCACCTCCAAACCTAGTCAGCTCACCTCCAAGTCCAGACAGCTCACCTCCAAGCCCAGTCAGCTCACCTCCAAGCCCAGTCAGCTCACCTCCAAGTCCAGACAGCTCACCTCCAAGCCCAGTCAGCTCACCTCCAAGCCCAGTCACCTCACCTTCAAACCAAACCCAGTCAGCTCAGCTCCAAACCCAGTCAGCTCACCTCCAAGCCCAGACAGCTCACCTCCAAGCCCAGACAGCTCACCTCCAAGCCCAGTCAGCTCACCTCCAAACCCAGTCAGCTCACCTCCAAACCAAACCCAGTCAGCTCACCTCCAAGCCCAGACAGCTCACCTCCAAGCCCAGTCAGCTCACGTTCAAGCCCAGTCAGCTCACCTCCAAGCCCAGACAGCTCACCTCCAGACCCAGTCAGCTCACCTCCAAGCCCAGTCAGCTCACCTCCAAGCCCAGTCAGCTCAACTCCAAGCCCAGTCAGCTCACCTCCAAACCAAGCCCAGACAGCTCACCTCCAAGCCCAGACAGCTCACCTCCAAGCCCAGTCAGCTCACCTCCAAGCCCAGTCAGCTCACCTCCAAGCCCAGACAGCTCACCTCCAAACCCAGTCAGCTCACCTCCAAGCCCAGTCAGCTCACCTCCAAGCCCAGACAGCTCACCTCCAGGCCCAGTCAGCTCACCTCCAAGCCCACTCAGCTCACCTCCAAGCCCACTCAGCTCACCTCCAAGCCCAGACAGCTCACCTCCAAATCCAGTCAGCTCACCTCCAAACCTAGTCAGCTCACCTCCAAATCCAGTCAGCTCACCTCCAAACCTAGTCAGCTCACCTCCAAGTCCAGACAGCTCACCTCCAAGCCCAGTCAGCTCACCTCCAAGCCCAGTCAGCTCACCTCCAAGCCCAGTCAGCTCACCTCCAAGTCCAGACAGCTCACCTCCAAGCCCAGTCAGCTCACCTCCAAGCCCAGTCACCTCACCTTCAAACCAAACCCAGTCAGCTCAGCTCCAAACCCAGTCAGCTCACCTCCAAGCCCAGACAGCTCACCTCCAAGCCCAGACAGCTCACCTCCAAGTCCAGTCAGCTCACCTCCAAGCCCAGACAGCTCACCTCCAAACCCAGTCAGCTCACCTCCAAGCCCAGTCAGCTCACCTCCAAACCAAACCCAGTCAGCTCACGTCCAAGCCCAGACAGCTCACCTCCAAGCCCAGTCAGCTCACCTCCAAGCCCAGTCAGCTCAACTCCAAGCCCAGACAGCTCACCTCCAGACCCAGTCAGCTCACCTCCAAGCCCAGACAGCTCACCTCCAGACCCAGTCAGCTCACCTCCAAGCCCAGTCAGCTCACCTCCAAGCCCAGACAGCTCACCTCCAAGCCCAGTCAGCTCACCTCCAAGCCCAGACAGCTCACCTCCAAGCCCAGTCAGCTCACCTCCAAGCCAGTCAGCTCACCTCCAAACCAAACCCAGTCAGCTCACCTCCAAGCCCAGTCAGCTCACCTCCAAATCCAGTCAGCTCACCTCCAAACCTAGTCAGCTCACCTCCAAATCCAGTCAGCTCACCTCCAAACCTAGTCAGCTCACCTCCAAGTCCAGACAGCTCACCTCCAAGCCCAGTCAGCTCACCTCCAAGCCCAGTCAGCTCACCTCCAAGCCCAGTCAGCTCACCTCCAAGTCCAGACAGCTCACCTCCAAGCCCAGTCAGCTCACCTCCAAGCCCAGTCACCTCACCTTCAAACCAAACCCAGTCAGCTCAGCTCCAAACCCAGTCAGCTCACCTCCAAGCCCAGACAGCTCACCTCCAAGCCCAGTCAGCTCACCTCCAAGCCCAGTCAGCTCACCTCCAAACCCAGTCAGCTCACCTCCAAACCAAACCCAGTCAGCTCACCTCCAAGCCCAGACAGCTCACCTCCAAGCCCAGTCAGCTCACTTTCAAGCCCAGTCAGCTCACCTCCAAGCCCAGACAGCTCACCTCCAGACCCAGTCAGCTCACCTCCAAGCCCAGTCAGCTCACCTCCAAGCCCAGTCAGCTCAACTCCAAGCCCAGTCAGCTCACCTCCAAACCAAGCCCAGACAGCTCACCTCCAAGCCCAGACAGCTCACCTCCAAGCCCAGTCAGCTCACCTCCAAGCCCAGTCAGCTCACCTCCAAGCCCAGACAGCTCACCTCCAAACCCAGTCAGCTCACCTCCAAGCCCAGTCAGCTCACCTCCAAGCCCAGACAGCTCACCTCCAGGCCCAGTCAGCTCACCTCCAAGCCCACTCAGCTCACCTCCAAGCCCACTCAGCTCACCTCCAAGCCCAGACAGCTCACCTCCAAGCCCAGTCAGCTCACCTCCAAGCCCAGTCAGCTCACCTCCAAACCAAACCCAGTCAGCTCACCTCCAAGCCCAGATAGCTCAACTCCAAGCCCAGTCATCTCACCTCCAAATCCAGTCAGCTCACCTCCAAACCCAGTCAGCTCACCTCCAAGCCCAGACAGCACACCTCCAAGCCCAGTCAGCTCACCTCCAAGTCCACTCAGCTCACCTCCAAGCCCAGACAGCTCACCTCCAAACCCAGTCAGCTCACCTCCAAGCCCAGTCAGCTCACCTCCAAACCAAACCCAGTCAGCTCACGTCCAAGCCCAGACAGCTCACCTCCAAGCCCAGTCAGCTCACCTCCAAGCCCAGTCAGCTCAACTCCAAGCCCAGACAGCTCACCTCCAGACCCAGTCAGCTCACCTCCAAGCCCAGACAGCTCACCTCCAGACCCAGTCAGCTCACCTCCAAGCCCAGTCAGCTCACCTCCAAGCCCAGACAGCTCACCTCCAAGCCCAGTCAGCTCACCTCCAAGCCCAGACAGCTCACCTCCAGACCCAGTCAGCTCACCTCCAAGCCCAGTCAGCTCACCTCCAAGCCCAGACAGCTCACCTCCAAGCCCAGACAGCACACCTCCAAGCCCAGTCAGCTCACCTCCAAGTCCACTCAGCTCACCTCCAAGCCCAGACAGCTCACCTCCAAACCCAGTCAGCTCACCTCCAAGCCCAGTCAGCTCACCTCCAAACCAAACCCAGTCAGCTCACGTCCAAGCCCAGACAGCTCACCTCCAAGCCCAGTCAGCTCACCTCCAAGCCCAGTCAGCTCAACTCCAAGCCCAGACAGCTCACCTCCAGACCCAGTCAGCTCACCTCCAAGCCCAGACAGCTCACCTCCAGACCCAGTCAGCTCACCTCCAAGCCCAGTCAGCTCACCTCCAAGCCCAGACAGCTCACCTCCAAGCCCAGTCACCTCACCTCCAAATCCAGACAGCTCACCTCCAAGCCCAGTCAGCTCACCTCCAAATCTAGTCAGCTCACCGCTAAGCCCAGACAGCTCACCTCCAAGCCCAGTCAGCTCACCTCCAAGCCCAGACAGCTCACCTTCAAATCCAGTCAGCTCACCTCCAAGCCCAGTCAGCTCACCTGCAAACCAAACCCAGTCAGCTCACCTCCAAACCCAGTCAGCTCACCTCCAAACCCAGTCAGCTCACCTCCAAGCCCAGACAGCTCACCACCAAGCCCAGTCAGCTCACCTCCAAGCCCAGTCAGCTCACCTCCAAGCCCAGACAGCTCACCTCCAAACCCAGTCAGCTCACCTCAAAGCCCAGTCAGCTCACCTCCAAACCAAACCCAGTCAGCTCACGTCCAAGCCCAGACAGCTCACCTCCAAGCCCAGTCAGCTCACCTCCAAATCCAGTCAGCTCATCTCCAAACCCAGACAGCTCACCTCCAAGCCCAGTCAGCTCACCTCCAAGCCCACTCAGCTCACCTCCAAGCCCAGTCAGCTCACCTCCAAGCCCAGACAGCTCACCTCCAAGCCCAGTCAGCTCACCTCCAAGCCCACTCAGCTCACCTCCAAGACCAGTCAGCTCACCTCCAAGCCCAGACAGCTCACCTCCAAGCCCAGTCAGCTCACCTCCAAGCCCAGACAGCTCACCTTCAAATCCAGTCAGCTCACCTCCAAGCCCAGTAAATTCACATCCAAACCAAACCCAATTCAGCTCACCTCCAAACCCAGTCAGCTCACCTCCAAACCCAGAAAGCTCACTCCAAGCCCAGTCAGCTCACCTCCAAACCAAACCCACTCAGCTCACCTCCAAGCCCAGTCAGCTCACCTGCAAGCCCAGTCAGCTCACCTCCAAGCCCAGACAGCTCACCTCCAAACCCAGACAGCTCACCTCCATGCCCAGTCAGCTCACCTCCAAACCAAACCCAGTCAGCTCACCTCCAAGCCCAGACAGCTCACCTCCAAGCCCAGACAGCTCACCTCCAAGCCCAGTCAGCTCACCTCCAAGCCCAGTCAGCTCACCTCCAAACCAAACCCAGTCAGCTCACCTCCAAGCCCAGACAGCTCACCTCCAAGCCCAGTCACCTCACCTCCAAATCCAGACAGCTCACCTCCAAGCCCAGTCAGCTCACCTCCAAATCTAGTCAGCTCACCTCCAAACCCAGACAGCTGACCTCCAAACCCAGTCAGCTCACCTCCAAGCCCAGACAGCTCACCTCCAAGCCCAGTCAGCTCACCTCCAAACCAAACCCACTCAGCTCACCTCCAAGCCCAGTCAGCTCACCTGCAAGCCCAGTCAGCTCATCTCCAAGCCCAGACAGCTCACCTCCAAACCCAGACAGCTCACCTCCAAGCCCAGTCAGCTCACCTCCAAACCAAACCCAGTCAGCTCACCTCCAAGCCCAGACAGCTCACCTCCAAGCCCAGACAGCTCACCTCCAAGCCCAGTCAGCTCACCTCCAAGCCCAGTCAGCTCACCTCCAAACCAAACCCAGTCAGCTCACCTCCAAGCCCAGACAGCTCACCTCCAAGCCCAGTCACCTCACCTCCAAATCCAGACAGCTCACCTCCAAGCCCAGTCAGCTCACCTCCAAATCTAGTCAGCTCACCTCCAAACCCAGACAGCTGACCTCCAAACCCAGTCAGCTCACCTCCAAGCCCAGTCAGCTCATCTCCAAACCCAGACAGCTCACCTCCAAGCCCAGTCAGCTCACCTCCAAGCCCACTCAGCTCACCTCCAAGCCCAGTCAGCTCACCTCCAAGCCCAGACAGCTCACCTCCAAGCCCAGTCAGCTCACCTCCAAGCCCACTCAGCTCACCTCCAAGACCAGTCAGCTCACCTCCAAGCCCAGACAGCTCACCTCCAAGCCCAGTCAGCTCACCTCCAAGCCCAGACAGCTCACCTTCAAATCCAGTCAGCTCACCTCCAAGCCCAGTAAATTCACATCCAAACCAAACCCAATTCAGCTCACCTCCAAACCCAGTCAGCTCACCTCCAAACCCAGAAAGCTCACTCCAAGCCCAGTCAGCTCACCTCCAAACCAAACCCACTCAGCTCACCTCCAAGCCCAGTCAGCTCACCTGCAAGCCCAGTCAGCTCACCTCCAAGCCCAGACAGCTCACCTCCAAACCCAGACAGCTCACCTCCAAGCCCAGTCAGCTCACCTCCAAACCAAACCCAGTCAGCTCACCTCCAAGCCCAGACAGCTCAACTCCAAGCCCAGACAGCTCACCTCCAAGCCCAGTCAGCTCACCTCCAAGCCCAGTCAGCTCACCTCCAAACCAAACCCAGTCAGCTCACCTCCAAGCCCAGACAGCTCACCTCCAAGCCCAGTCACCTCACCTCCAAATCCAGACAGCTCACCTCCAAGCCCAGTCAGCTCACCTCCAAATCTAGTCAGCTCACCTCCAAACCCAGACAGCTGACCTCCAAACCCAGTCAGCTCACCTCCAAGCCCAGACAGCTCACCTCCAAGCCCAGTCAGCTCACCTCCAAGCCCAGTCAGCTCACCTCCAAACCAAACCCAGTCAGCTCACCTCAAACCCAGACATCTCACCTCCAAACCCAGACAGCTCACCTCCAAGCCCAGTCAGCTCACTTCCAAACCCAGTCAGCTCACCTCCAAACCCAGTCAGCTCACCTCCAAGCCCAGACGGCTCTGCTCCAAGCCCAGTCAGCTCACCTCCAAGCCCAGACAGCTCACCTCCAAACCCAGTCAGCTCACCTCCAACCCCAGTCAGCTCACCTCCAAACCAAACCCAGTCAGCTCACCTCCAAGCCCAGTCAGCTCAACTTCAAATCCAGTCAGCTCACCTCCAAGCCCAGTCAGCTCACCTCCAAGCCCAGACAGCTCACCTCCAAGCCCAGTCAGCTCACCTCCAAGCCCAGACTGCTCACCTTCAAATCCAGTCAGCTCACCTCCAAGCCCAGTCAGCTCACCTCCAAACCAAACCCAGTCAGCTCACTTCCAAACCCAGTCAGCTAGCCTCGAAACCCAGAAAACTCACCTCCAAGCCCATTCAGCTCACCTCCAAACCAAACCCACTCAGCTCACCTCCAATCCCAGTCAGCTCACCTCCAAGCCCAGTCAGCTCACCTCCAAGCCCAGACAGC
The DNA here is from genome assembly GCF_045791955.1 of Oncorhynchus clarkii lewisi. NCBI lineage: Eukaryota > Metazoa > Chordata > Actinopteri > Salmoniformes > Salmonidae > Oncorhynchus > Oncorhynchus clarkii. The sequence goes on along the minus strand of NC_092147.1, from coordinate 19,521,066 downwards.
TCACCTCCAAACCCAGACAGCTCACCTCCAAGCCCAGTCAGCTCACCTCCAAACCAAACCCAGTCAGCTCACCTCCAAGCCCAGACAGCTCACCTCCAAGCCCAGTCAGCTCACCTCCAAGCCCAGACAGCTCACCTCCAAGCCCAGTCAGCTCACCTCCAAATCCAGACAGCTCACCTCCAAGCCCAGTCAGCTCACCTCCAAATCCAGTCAGCTCACCTCCAAACCCAGACAGCTGACCTCCAAGCCCAGTCAGCTCACCTCCAAGCCCAGACAGCTCACCTCCAAGCCCAGTCAGCTCACCTCCAAGCCCAGTCAGCTCACTTCCAAACCAAACCCAGTCAGCTCACCTCCAAACCCAGTCAGCTCACCTCCAAACCCAGACATCTCACCTCCAAACCCAGTCAGCTCACCTCCAAACCCAGACAGCTCACACCCAAGCCCAGTCAGCTCACCTCCAAGCCCAGTCAGCTCAACTCCAAGCCCAGTCAGCTCACCAAGCCCAGGCAGCTCACCTCCAAGCCCAGTCAGCTCACCTCCAAGCCCAGACAGCTCACCTCCAAGCCCAGTCAGCTCACCTCCAAGCCCAGACAGCTCTGCTCCAAGCCCAGTCAGCTCACCTCCAAGCCCAGACAGCTCACCTCCAAACCAAGTCAGCTCACCTCCAAGCCCAGTCAGCTCACCTCCAAACCAAACCCAGTCAGCTCACCTCCAAACCCAGACAGCTCACCTCCAAACCCAGTCAGCTCACCTCCAACCCCAGTCAGCTCACCTCCAAACCAAACCCAGTCAGCTCACCTCCAAGCCCAGTCAGCTCAACTTCAAATCCAGTCAGCTCACCTCCAAACCCAGTCAGCTCACCTCCAAGCCCAGACAGCTCACCTCCAAGCCAAGTCAGCTCACCTCCAAGCCCAGTCAGCTCACCTCCAAGCCCAGACAGCTCACCTCCAAACCCAGTCAGCTCACCTCCAAGCCCAGTCAGCTCACCTCCAAACCAAACCCAGTCAACTCACCTCCAAGCCCAGTTAGCTCACCTCCAAGCCCAGTCAGCTCACCTCCAAGCCCAGTCAGCTCACCTCCAAACCAAACCCAGTCAGCTCACCTCCAAGCCCAGTCAGCTCACCTCCAAATCCAGTCAGCTCACCTCCAAACCCAGTCAGCTCACCTCCAAGCCCAGACAGCTCACCTCCAAGCCCAGTCAGCTCACCTCCAAGCCCAGTCAGCTCACCTCCAAGCCCAGACAGCTCACCTCCAAACCCAGTCAGCTCACCTCCAAGCCCAGTCAGCTCACCTCCAAACCAAACCCAGTCAGCTCACGTCCAAGCCCAGACAGCTCACCTCCAAGCCCAGTCAGCTCACCTCCAAGCCCAGACAGCTCACCTCCAAACCCAATCAGCTCACCTCCAAGCCCAGTCAGCTCACCTCCAAACCAAACCCAGTCAGCTCACCTCCAAGCCCAGTCAGCTCACCTCCAAATCCAGTCAGCTCACCTCCAAACCCAGAAAGCTCACCTCCAAGCCCAGTCAGCTCACCTCCAAGCCCACTCAGCTCACCTCCAAGCCCAGTCAGCTCACCTCCAAGCCCAGTCAGCTAACCTCCAAACCCAGACATCTCACCTCCAAACCCAGACAGCTCACCTCCAAACCCAGACAGCTCACCCCCAAGCCCAGTCAGCTCACTTCCAAGCCCAGTCAGCTCAACTCCAAGCCCAGTCAGCTCACCTCCAAGCCCAGGCAGCTCACCTCCAAGCCCAGTTAGCTCACCTCCAAGCCCAGACAGCTCACCTCCAAGCCCAGTCAGCTCACCTCCAAGCCCAGACAGCTCTGCTCCAAGCCCAGTCAGCTCACCTCCAAGCCCAGACAGCTCACCTCCAAACCCAGTCAGATCACCTCCAAGCCCAGTCAGCTCACCTCCAAACCAAACCTAGTCAGCTCACCTCCAAACCCAGTCAGCTCACCTCCAAGCCCAGACAGCTCACCTCCAAGCCCAGTCAGCTCACCTCCAAGCCCAGACAGCTCACCTCCAAGCCTAGTCAGCTCACCTCCAAACCCAGTCAGCTCACCTCCAAATCCAGTCAGCTCACCTCCAAGCCCAGTCAGCTCACCTCCAAACCAAACCCAGTCAGCTCACCTCCAAGCCCAGACAGCTCACCCCCAAGCCCAGACAGCTCACCTCCAAGCCCAGTCAGCTCACCTCCAAGCCCAGTCAGCTCACCTCCAAACCAAACCCAGTCAGCTCACCTCCAAGCCCAGTCAGCTCACCTCCAAATCCAGTCAGCTCACCTCCAAACCCAGTCAGCTCACCTCCAAGCCCAGACAGCTCACCTCCAAGCCAAGTCAGCTCACCTCCAAGCCCAGTCAGCTCACCTCCAAGCCCAGACAGCTCACCTCCAAACCCAGTCAGCTCACCTCCAAGCCCAGTCAGCTCACCTCCAAACCAAACCCAGTCAGCTCACGTCCAAGCCCAGACAGCTCACCTCCAAGCCCAGTCAGCTCACCTCCAAATCCAGTCAGCTCACCTCCAAACCCAGACAGCTCACCTCCAAGCCCAGTCAGCTCACCTCCAAGCCCACTCAGCTCACCTCCAAGCCCAGTCAGCTCACCTCCAAGCCCAGACAGCTCACCTCCAAGCCCAGTCAGCTCACCTCCAAGCCCAGACTGCTCACCTTCAAATCCAGTCAGCTCACCTCCAAGCCCAGTCAGCTCACCTCCAAACCCAGTCAGCTCACCTCCAAGCCCAGACAGCTCACCTCCAAGCCCAGTCAGCTCACCTCCAAGCCCAGACAGCTCACCTCCAAGCCTAGTCAGCTCACCTCCAAACCCAGTCAGCTCACCTCCAAATCCAGTCAGCTCACCTCCAAGCCCAGTCAGCTCACCTCCAAACCAAACCCAGTCAGCTCACCTCCAAGCCCAGACAGCTCACCCCCAAGCCCAGACAGCTCACCTCCAAGCCCAGTCAGCTCACCTCCAAGCCCAGTCAGCTCACCTCCAAACCAAACCCAGTCAGCTCACCTCCAAGCCCAGTCAGCTCACCTCCAAATCCAGTCAGCTCACCTCCAAACCCAGTCAGCTCACCTCCAAGCCCAGACAGCTCACCTCCAAGCCCAGTCAGCTCACCTCCAAGCCCAGTCAGCTCACCTCCAAGCCCAGACAGCTCACCTCCAAACCCAGTCAGCTCACCTCCAAGCCCAGTCAGCTCACCTCCAAACCAAACCCAGTCAGCTCACGTCCAAGCCCAGACAGCTCACCTCCAAGCCCAGTCAGCTCACCTCCAAAACCAGTCAGCTCACCTCCAAACCCAGACAGCTCACCTCCAAGCCCAGTCAGCTCACCTCCAAGCCCACTCAGCTCACCTCCAAGCCCAGTCAGCTCACCTCCAAGCCCAGACAGCTCACCTCCAAGCCCAGTCAGCTCACCTCCAAGCCCAGACTGCTCACCTTCAAATCCAGTCAGCTCACCTCCAAGCCCAGTCAGCTCACCTCCAAACCAAACCCAGTCAGCTCACTTCCAAACCCAGTCAGCTAGCCTCGAAACCCAGAAAACTCACCTCCAAGCCCATTCAGCTCACCTCCAAACCAAACCCACTCAGCTCACCTCCAATCCCAGTCAGCTCACCTCCAAGCCCAGTCAGCTCACCTCCAAGCCCAGACAGCTCACCTCCAAACCCAGACAGCTCACCTCCAAGCCCAGTCAGCTCACCTCCAAACCAAACCCAGTCAGCTCACCTCCAAGCCCAGACAGCTCACCTCCAAGCCCAGTCAGCTCACCTCCAAGCCCAGACAGCTCACCTCCAAGCCCAGTCAGCTCACCTCCAAATCCAGACAGCTCACCTCCAAGCCCAGTCAGCTCACCTCCAAATCCAGTCAGCTCACCTCCAAACCCAGACAGCTGACCTCCAAGCCCAGTCAGCTCACCTCCAAGCCCAGACAGCTCACCTCCAAGCCCAGTCAGCTCACCTCCAAGCCCAGTCAGCTCACTTCCAAACCAAACCCAGTCAGCTCACCTCCAAACCCAGTCAGCTCACCTCCAAACCCAGACATCTCACCTCCAAACCCAGTCAGCTCACCTCCAAACCCAGACAGCTCACACCCAAGCCCAGTCAGCTCACCTCCAAGCCCAGTCAGCTCAACTCCAAGCCCAGTCAGCTCACCAAGCCCAGGCAGCTCACCTCCAAGCCCAGTCAGCTCACCTCCAAGCCCAGACAGCTCACCTCCAAGCCCAGTCAGCTCACCTCCAAGCCCAGACAGCTCTGCTCCAAGCCCAGTCAGCTCACCTCCAAGCCCAGACAGCTCACCTCCAAACCAAGTCAGCTCACCTCCAAGCCCAGTCAGCTCACCTCCAAACCAAACCCAGTCAGCTCACCTCCAAACCCAGTCAGCTCACCTCCAAACCCAGTCAGCTCACCTCCAAACCCAGTCAGCTCACCTCCAAACCCAGTCAACTCACCTCCAAGCCCAGACAGCTCACCTCCAAGCCCAGTCAGCTCACCTCCAAGCCCAGTCAGCTCACCTCCAAACCAAGCCCAGTCAGCTCACCTCCAAACCAAACCCAGTCAGCTCACCTCCAAGCCCAGTCAGCTCACCTCCAAGCCCAGTCAGCTCACCTCCAAGCCCAGTCAGCTCACCTCCAAGCCCAGTCAGCTCACCTCCATGCCCAGACAGCTCACTTTCAAACGTAGTCTGCTCACCTCTAAACCCAGTCAGCTCACCTCCAAACCCAGTCAGCTCACCTCCAAACCCAGTCAGCTCACCTCCAAAACCAGTCAGCTCACCTGTAGCTGAGCTTTCCACTTCAGACAGCTCCTTTAAACCACTACTACTGAGGGTTTTACTGTCAACCCAGGGGCTGAGATTTCTCAGAACATTTAACCCACAACAAAATTATCCTCCTTTGTGTGAAGCATTGTTGGAAGACTTTCACACAAAGTTTTAGGGTTGTCTGGTAAAGTTCCAGTGTCACATGGTCAGGCCTCTGTGGATCTGCGCTGTCATGGGGCTGTGAGGAGTGTGAGACGCCAGAGAAGCCAGTGCTTATTAGAGCTGATGGTCCCTGATTTGCATTTGGGGCAGACAGAGAGACAGGGTATTAATAGCCAGCCAGGTAGGGTTTATAGGTAGGTTGAGACGGCTGGCCAGAATCCAGAACTGTGTTAAAGGAAATGGAAGATCAGGAGACTCTGGTCTCACTGGTGGGTCACTGCTAGATCATTTTGGCTGCTGATTTAAAATTGGCCTCAGACTAGAAAGAGTATTTACTTCATCTGAATGGTCACCAATTAGTTAGAAAACTTAAGATAAGTCACTCATGCCACACAAAAGGGGACCACTGCCCTAGAGTCAGATCAACTTTCCACTGTGGATGTGAATTTACTCTTTATGTTACATATAGTATTTACAGCATGTTTTTTCTCTCATTATACAGAGGTTTAACCCATAGTTGATGACACACTGTCACAGGTCTTACTTAATGGCTCCAACTGGAAAGCTGACTTTCAGTCAATCCATCAGTGGCAGCATTCAATCTTCAGCCCAACTACACTCCTTCTTTACAGCAGAGCATATTCTGTCTTGATTCCTGCTGTTTAGTGGTGTTGTTCTGGGGTCTGCTGCTCATCAGTGGCCGTTTGATGTGATTGGCTGATGACTGGCGTGTGGCTGACACTCAGGCCTGTTCCTCTTGAGAGAGAGCCAGGAGGCAGTATCCAATCAGAGATGCACGTCATCTGGGTAATTAGTGTTACCCATAATGCCGTGGGACAGACCACAGAGCAGGCTGGCATGAGTCACCCTGATCAGGAGGATGGGCCATGGTGAAGGCATCTGTCTGTCACAGACACACACAAATGAATATGCACACACGCACACACAAACAGAGACTATTATCAAATACTCAAATTCTCATTCATATACAGTTCAAAGTATTCTCTTACACACACACAGCTCAAGTCCAAGCGAGAGCACCCTGGTCCTTTGGAGCAGTTGGGCCAGAAGTCCCCTGGAACACCTGGAACACCTGCCACTGTTTCTGCCTCTACATGCCTGTTACCAACCTTGCCTGGAACACCTGGAACACCTGCCACCGTCTCTGCCTCTACATGCCTGTTACCAACTACGCCTGGAACACCTGGAACACCTGCCACTGTCTCTGCCTCTACATGCCTGTTACCAACTACGCCTGGAAAACCTGGAACATCTGCCACTGTCTCTGCCTCTACATGCCTGTTACCAACTACACCTGGAACACCTGGAACACCTGCCACTGTCTCTGCCTCTACATGCCTGTTACCAACTACGCCTGGAACACCTGGAACACCTGGAACACCTGCCACTGTCTCTGTCTCTACATGCCTGTTACCAACCACGCCTGGAACACCTGGATCACCTGCCACTGTTTCTGCCTCTACATGCCTGTTACCAACTACACCTGGAACATCTGGAACACCTGCCACTGTCTCTGCCTCTACATACCTGTTACCAACTACGCCTGGAACACCTGGAACACCTGGAACACCTGCCACTGTCTCTGCCTCTACATGCCTGTTACCAACTACACCTGGAACACCTGGAACACCTGCCACTGTCTCTGCCTCTACATGCCTGTTACCAACTACACCTGGAACACCTGGAACACCTGCCACTGTCTCTGCCTCTACATGCCTGTTACCAACTACGCCTGGAACACCTGGAACACCTGGAACACCTGCGACTGTCTCTGCCTCTACATGCCTGTTACCAACTACACCTAGAACACCTGGAACACCTGCAAATGTCTCTGTCTCTACATGCCTGTTACCAACTACACCTGGAACACCTGGAACACCTGCCACTGTCTCTGCTTCTACATGCCTGTTACCAACAATACCTGGAACACCTGGAACACCTGCCACTGTCTCTGCCTCTACATGCCTGTTACCAACTACACCTGGAACACCTGGAACACCTGCCACTGTCTCTGCCTCTACATGCCTGTTACCAACTACGCATGGAACACCTGGAACACCTGCCACTGTCTCTGCCTCTACATGCCTGTTACCAACTGCGCCTGGAACACCTGGAACACCTGCCACTGTCTCTGCCTCTACATGCCTGTTATCAACTACGCCTGGAACACCTGGAACACCTGCCACTGTCTCTGCCTCTACATGCCTGTTACCAACTACGCCTGGAAAACCTGGAACACCTGCCACTGTCTCTGCCTCTACATGCCTGTTACCAACTATGCCTGGAACACCTGGAACACCTGCCACTGTCTCTGCCTCTACATGCCTGTTACCAACCATGCATGGAACACCTGGAACACCTGCCACTGTCTCTGCCTCTACATGCCTGTTACCAACTACGTCTGGAAAACCTGGAACACCTGCCACTGTCTCTGCTTCTACATGCCTGTTACCAACTACACCTGGAACACCTGGAACACCTGCCACTGTCTCTGCCTCTACATGCCTGTTACCAACCACACCTGGAACACCTGGAACACCTGCCACTGTCTCTGCCTCTACATGCCTGTTACCAACCACGCCTGGAACACCTGGAACACCTGCCACTGTCTCTGCCTCTACATGCCTGTTACCAACTCTACCTGGAACACCTGGAACACCTGCCACTGTCTCTGCCACTACATGCATGTTACCAACTACACTTGGAACACCTGGAACACCTGCAACTGTCTCTGTCTCTACATGCCTGTTACCAACTACACCTGGAACACCTGCCACTGTCTCTGCCTCTATATGCCTGTTACCAACTACACTTGGAACACCTGGAACACCTGCCACTGTCTCTGCTTCTACATGCCTGTTACCAACCCTACCTGGAACACCTGGAACACCTGCCACTGTCTCTGCCTCTACATGCCTGTTACCAACTACACCTGGAACACCTGGAACACCTGCCACTGTCTCTGCCTCTACATGCCTGTTAGCAACTACACCTGGAACACCTGGAAAACCTGCAACTGTCTCTCTCTCTACATGCCTGTTACCAACTACACCTGGTACACCTGGAACACCTGCCACTGTCTCTGCCTCTACATGCCTGTTACCAACCAAGCATGGAACACCTGGAACACCTGCCTCTGTCTCTGCCTCTACATGCCTGTTACCAACTACGCCTGGAAAACCTGGAACACCTGCCACTGTCTCTGCTTCTACATGCCTGTTACCAACTACACCTGGAACACCTGGAACACCTGCCACTGTCTCTGCCTCTACATGCCTGTTACCAACCACACCTGGAACACCTGGAACACCTGCCACTGTCTCTGCCTCTACATGCCTGTTACCAACTACACCTAGAACACCTGGAACACCTGCAAATGTCTCTGTCTCTACATGCCTGTTACCAACTACACCTGGAACACCTGGAACACCTGCCACTGTCTCTGCTTCTACATGCCTGTTACCAACAATACCTGGAACACCTGGAACACCTGCCACTGTCTCTGCCTCTACATGCCTGTTACCAACTACACCTGGAACACCTGGAACACCTGCCACTGTCTCTGCCTCTACATGCCTGTTACCAACTACGCATGGAACACCTGGAACACCTGCCACTGTCTCTGCCTCTACATGCCTGTTACCAACTGCGCCTGGAACACCTGGAACACCTGCCACTGTCTCTGCCTCTACATGCCTGTTATCAACTACGCCTGGAACACCTGGAACACCTGCCACTGTCTCTGCCTCTACATGCCTGTTACCAACTACGCCTGGAAAACCTGGAACACCTGCCACTGTCTCTGCCTCTACATGCCTGTTACCAACTATGCCTGGAACACCTGGAACACCTGCCACTGTCTCTGCCTCTACATGCCTGTTACCAACCATGCATGGAACACCTGGAACACCTGCCACTGTCTCTGCCTCTACATGCCTGTTACCAACTACGCCTGGAAAACCTGGAACACCTGCCACTGTCTCTGCTTCTACATGCCTGTTACCAACTACACCTGGAACACCTGGAACACCTGCCACTGTCTCTGCCTCTACATGCCTGTTACCAACCACACCTGGAACACCTGGAACACCTGCCACTGTCTCTGCCTCTACATGCCTGTTACCAACCACGCCTGGAACACCTGGAACACCTGCCACTGTCTCTGCCTCTACATGCCTGTTACCAACTCTACCTGGAACACCTGGAACACCTGCCACTGTCTCTGCCACTACATGCATGTTACCAACTACACTTGGAACACCTGGAACACCTGCCACTGTCTCTGCCTCTACATGCCTGTTACCAACTACGCCTGGAAAACCTGGAACACCTGCCACTGTCTCTGCCTCTACATGCCTGTTACCAACTATGCCTGGAACACCTGGAACACCTGCCACTGTCTCTGCCTCTACATGCCTGTTACCAACCATGCATGGAACACCTGGAACACCTGCCACTGTCTCTGCCTCTACATGCCTGTTACCAACTACGTCTGGAAAACCTGGAACACCTGCCACTGTCTCTGCTTCTACATGCCTGTTACCAACTACACCTGGAACACCTGGAACACCTGCCACTGTCTCTGCCTCTACATGCCTGTTACCAACCACACCTGGAACACCTGGAACACCTGCCACTGTCTCTGCCTCTACATGCCTGTTACCAACCACGCCTGGAACACCTGGAACACCTGCCACTGTCTCTGCCTCTACATGCCTGTTACCAACTCTACCTGGAACACCTGGAACACCTGCCACTGTCTCTGCCACTACATGCATGTTACCAACTACACTTGGAACACCTGGAACACCTGCAACTGTCTCTGTCTCTACATGCCTGTTACCAACTACACCTGGAACACCTGCCACTGTCTCTGCCTCTATATGCCTGTTACCAACTACACTTGGAACACCTGGAACACCTGCCACTGTCTCTGCTTCTACATGCCTGTTACCAACCCTACCTGGAACACCTGGAACACCTGCCACTGTCTCTGCCTCTACATGCCTGTTACCAACTACACCTGGAACACCTGGAACACCTGCCACTGTCTCTGCCTCTACATGCCTGTTAGCAACTACACCTGGAACACCTGGAAAACCTGCAACTGTCTCTCTCTCTACATGCCTGTTACCAACTACACCTGGTACACCTGGAACACCTGCCACTGTCTCTGCCTCTACATGCCTGTTACCAACCAAGCATGGAACACCTGGAACACCTGCCTCTGTCTCTGCCTCTACATGCCTGTTACCAACTACGCCTGGAAAACCTGGAACACCTGCCACTGTCTCTGCTTCTACATGCCTGTTACCAACTACACCTGGAACACCTGGAACACCTGCCACTGTCTCTGCCTCTACATGCCTGTTACCAACCACACCTGGAACACCTGGAACACCTGCCACTGTCTCTGCCTCTACATGCCTGTTACCAACTACACCTAGAACACCTGGAACACCTGCAAATGTCTCTGTCTCTACATGCCTGTTACCAACTACACCTGGAACACCTGGAACACCTGCCACTGTCTCTGCTTCTACATGCCTGTTACCAACAATACCTGGAACACCTGGAACACCTGCCACTGTCTCTGCCTCTACATGCCTGTTACCAACTACACCTGGAACACCTGGAACACCTGCCACTGTCTCTGCCTCTACATGCCTGTTACCAACTACGCATGGAACACCTGGAACACCTGCCACTGTCTCTGCCTCTACATGCCTGTTACCAACTGCGCCTGGAACACCTGGAACACCTGCCACTGTCTCTGCCTCTACATGCCTGTTATCAACTACGCCTGGAACACCTGGAACACCTGCCACTGTCTCTGCCTCTACATGCCTGTTACCAACTACGCCTGGAAAACCTGGAACACCTGCCACTGTCTCTGCCTCTACATGCCTGTTACCAACTATGCCTGGAACACCTGGAACACCTGCCACTGTCTCTGCCTCTACATGCCTGTTACCAACCATGCATGGAACACCTGGAACACCTGCCACTGTCTCTGCCTCTACATGCCTGTTACCAACTACGCCTGGAAAACCTGGAACACCTGCCACTGTCTCTGCTTCTACATGCCTGTTACCAACTACACCTGGAACACCTGGAACACCTGCCACTGTCTCTGCCTCTACATGCCTGTTACCAACCACGCCTGGAACACCTGGAACACCTGCCACTGTCTCTGCCTCTACATGCCTGTTACCAACTCTACCTGGAACACCTGGAACACCTGCCACTGTCTCTGCCACTACATGCATGTTACCAACTACACTTGGAACACCTGGAACACCTGCAACTGTCTCTGTCTCTACATGCCTGTTACCAACTACACCTGGAACACCTGCCACTGTCTCTGCCTCTACATGCCTGTTACCAACTACACTTGGAACACCTGGAACACCTGCCACTGTCTCTGCTTCTACATGCCTGTTACCAACCCTACCTGGAACACCTGGAACACCTGCCACTGTCTCTGCCTCTACATGCCTGTTACCAACTACACCTGGAACACCTGGAACACCTGCCACTGTCTCTGCCTCTACATGCCTGTTAGCAACTACACCTGGAACACCTGGAAAACCTGCAACTGTCTCTCTCTCTACATGCCTGTTACCAACTACACCTGGTACACCTGGAACACCTGCCCCTGTCTCTGCCTCTACATGCCTGTTACCAACCAAGCATGGAACACCTGGAACACCTGCCTCTGTCTCTGCCTCTACATGCCTGTTACCAACTACGCCTGGAAAACCTGGAATACCTGCCACTGTCTCTGCTTCTACATGCCTGTTACCAACTACACCTGGAACACCTGGAACACCTGCCACTGTCTCTGCCTCTACATGCCTGTTACCAACCACACCTGGAACACCTGGAATACCTGCCACTGTCTCTGCCTCTACATGCCTGTTACCAACCACGCCTGGAACACCTGGAACACCTGCCACTGTCTCTGCCTCTACATGCCTGTTACCAACCAAGCATGGAACACCTGGAACACCTGCCTCTGTCTCTGCCTCTACATGCCTGTTACCAACTACGCCTGGAAAACCTGGAACACCTGCCACTGTCTCTGCTTCTACATGCCTGTTACCAACTACACCTGGAACACCTGGAACACCTGCCACTGTCTCTGCCTCTACATGCCTGTTACCAACCACACCTGGAACACCTGGAACACCTGCCACTGTCTCTGCCTCTACATGCCTGTTACCAACTACACCTAGAACACCTGGAACACCTGCAAATGTCTCTGTCTCTACATGCCTGTTACCAACTACACCTGGAACACCTGGAACACCTGCCACTGTCTCTGCTTCTACATGCCTGTTACCAACAATACCTGGAACACCTGGAACACCTGCCACTGTCTCTGCCTCTACATGCCTGTTACCAACTACACCTGGAACACCTGGAACACCTGCCACTGTCTCTGCCTCTACATGCCTGTTACCAACTACGCATGGAACACCTGGAACACCTGCCACTGTCTCTGCCTCTACATGCCTGTTACCAACTACGCCTGGAAAACCTGGAACACCTGCCACTGTCTCTGCCTCTACATGCCTGTTACCAACTATGCCTGGAACACCTGGAACACCTGCCACTGTCTCTGCCTCTACATGCCTGTTACCAACCATGCATGGAACACCTGGAACACCTGCCACTGTCTCTGCCTCTACATGCCTGTTACCAACTACGCCTGGAAAACCTGGAACACCTGCCACTGTCTCTGCTTCTACATGCCTGTTACCAACTACACCTGGAACACCTGGAACACCTGCCACTGTCTCTGCCTCTACATGCCTGTTACCAACCACACCTGGAACACCTGGAACACCTGCCACTGTCTCTGCCTCTACATGCCTGTTACCAACCACGCCTGGAACACCTGGAACACCTGCCACTGTCTCTGCCTCTACATGCCTGTTACCAACTCTACCTGGAACACCTGGAACACCTGCCACTGTCTCTGCCACTACATGCATGTTACCAACTACACTTGGAACACCTGGAACACCTGCAACTGTCTCTGTCTCTACATGCCTGTTACCAACTACACCTGGAACACCTGCCACTGTCTCTGCCTCTACATGCCTGTTACCAACTACACTTGGAACACCTGGAACACCTGCCACTGTCTCTGCTTCTACATGCCTGTTACCAACCCTACCTGGAACACCTGGAACACCTGCCACTGTCTCTGCCTCTACATGCCTGTTACCAACTACACCTGGAACACCTGGAACACCTGCCACTGTCTCTGCCTCTACATGCCTGTTAGCAACTACACCTGGAAAACCTGGAACACCTGCCACTGTCTCTGCTTCTACATGCCTGTTACCAACTACACCTGGAACACCTGGAACACCTGCCACTGTCTCTGCCTCTACATGCCTGTTACCAACCACACCTGGAACACCTGGAACACCTGCCACTGTCTCTGCCTCTACATGCCTGTTACCAACTACACCTAGAACACCTGGAACACCTGCAAATGTCTCTGTCTCTACATGCCTGTTACCAACTACACCTGGAACACCTGGAACACCTGCCACTGTCTCTGCTTCTACATGCCTGTTACCAACAATACCTGGAACACCTGGAACACCTGCCACTGTCTCTGCCTCTACATGCCTGTTACCAACTACACCTGGAACACCTGGAACACCTGCCACTGTCTCTGCCTCTACATGCCTGTTACCAACTACGCATGGAACACCTGGAACACCTGCCACTGTCTCTGCCTCTACATGCCTGTTACCAACTGCGCCTGGAACACCTGGAACACCTGCCACTGTCTCTGCCTCTACATGCCTGTTATCAACTACGCCTGGACACCTGGAACACCTGCCACTGTCTCTGCCTCTACATGCCTGTTACCAACTACGCCTGGAAAACCTGGAACACCTGCCACTGTCTCTGCCTCTACATGCCTGTTACCAACTATGCCTGGAACACCTGGAACACCTGCCACTGTCTCTGCCTCTACATGCCTGTTACCAACCATGCATGGAACACCTGGAACACCTGCCACTGTCTCTGCCTCTACATGCCTGTTACCAACTACGCCTGGAAAACCTGGAACACCTGCCACTGTCTCTGCTTCTACATGCCTGTTACCAACTACACCTGGAACACCTGGAACACCTGCCACTGTCTCTGCCTCTACATGCCTGTTACCAACCACACCTGGAACACCTGGAACACCTGCCACTGTCTCTGCCTCTACATGCCTGTTACCAACCACGCCTGGAACACCTGGAACACCTGCCACTGTCTCTGCCTCTACATGCCTGTTACCAACTCTACCTGGAACACCTGGAACACCTGCCACTGTCTCTGCCACTACATGCATGTTACCAACTACACTTGGAACACCTGGAACACCTGCAACTGTCTCTGTCTCTACATGCCTGTTACCAACTACACCTGGAACACCTGCCACTGTCTCTGCCTCTACATGCCTGTTACCAACTACACTTGGAACACCTGGAACACCTGCCACTGTCTCTGCTTCTACATGCCTGTTACCAACCCTACCTGGAACACCTGCCACTGTCTCTGCCTCTACATGCCTGTTACCAACTACACCTGGAACACCTGGAACACCTGCCACTGTCTCTGCCTCTACATGCCTGTTAGCAACTACACCTGGAACACCTGGAAAACCTGCAACTGTCTCTCTCTCTACATGCCTGTTACCAACTACACCTGGTACACCTGGAACACCTGCCACTGTCTCTGCCTCTACATGCCTGTTACCAACCAAGCATGGAACACCTGGAACACCTGCCTCTGTCTCTGCCTCTACATGCCTGTTACCAACTACGCATGGAAAACCTGGAACACCTGCCACTGTCTCTGCTTCTACATGCCTGTTACCAACTACACCTGGAACACCTGGAACACCTGCCACTGTCTCTGCCTCTACATGCCTGTTACCAACCACACCTGGAACACCTGGAATACCTGCCACTGTCTCTGCCTCTACATGCCTGTTACCAACCACGCCTGGAACACCTGGAACACCTGCCACTGTCTCTGCCTCTACATGCCTGTTACCAACTCTACCTGGAACACCTGGAACACCTGCCACTGTCTCTGCCTCTACATACCTGTTACCAACTACGCCTGGAACACCTGGAACACCTGCCACTGTCTCTGCCTCTACATGCCTGTTACCAACTATGCCTGGAACACCTGGAATACCTGGAACACCTGCCACTGTCTCTGCCTCTACATGCCTGTTACCAACCACGCCTGGAACACCTGGAACACCTGACACTGTCTCTGCCTCTACATGCCTGTTACCAACCACACCTGGAACACCTGGAACACCTGCCACTGTCTCTGCCTCTACATACCTGTTACCAACTACGCCTGGAACACCTGGAACACCTGGAACACCTGCCACTGTCTCTGCCACTACATGCATGTTACCAACTACACCTGGAACACCTGGAACACCTGCAACTGTCTCTGTCTCTACATGCCTGTTACCAACTACACCTGGAACACCTGCCACTGTCTCTGCCTCTACATGCCTGTTACCAACTACACTTGGAACACCTGGAACACCTGCCACTGTCTCTGCTTCTACATGCCTGTTACCAACCCTACCTGGAACACCTGGAACACCTGCCACTGTCTCTGCCTCTACATGCCTGTTACCAACTACACCTGGAACACCTGGAACACCTGCCACTGTCTCTGCCTCTACATGCTTGTTAGCAACTACACCTGGAACACCTGGAAAACCTGCAACTGTCTCTCTCTCTACATGCCTGTTACCAACTACACCTGGAACACCTGGAACACCTGCCACGTTCTCTGCCTCTACATGCCTGTTACCAACTACACCTGGAACACCTGCCACAGTCTCTGCCTCTACATGCCTGTTACCAACTACACCTGGAACACCTGGAACACCTGCCACTGTCTCTGTCTCTACATGCCTGATAGTCTGTACGGCCCAGTAAATCACTGCGGCCCTCCTTTTGTAGGCCCGCGGACAAAATGGTAACCTCTACAAAAGTGTGGCCGCGGTGATGTACTGGGCCGTACACGCCCCCCTCTGTAAAGCCTTGTGGTCGGGCGAGCAGTTGCCATACCAAGCGGTGATGTACTGGGCCGTACACACCACCCTCTGTAAAGCCTTGCGGTCGGACGAGCAGTTGCCATACCAAGCAGTGATGTACTGGGCCGTACACACCACCCTCTGTAAAGCCTTGCGGTCGGACGAGCAGTTGCCATACCAAGCAGTGATGTACTGGGCCGTACACACCACCCTCTGTAAAGCCTTGCGGTCGGACGAGCAGTTGCCATACCAAGCAGTGATGTACTGGGCCGTACACACCACCCTCTGTAAAGCCTTGCGGTCGGACGACCAGTTGCCATACCAAGCAGTGATGTACTGGGCCGTACACACCACCCTCTCTAACGCCTTACGGTCGGACGCCAAGCAGTTGCCATACGGTGATGCAGCCAGTCGAGATGCTCTCAATGGTGTATAACGTTTTGAGGCTCTGAGGGCCCATGCGAAATCTTTTAACTCAGTCAGGGTCTCAACTTACTGTTGAGAGTTAGAATAATAGAATAGACATGGTGCAATTTAGACATTATGTAGTGCATCAGCAGTCACTTAATTAGCCCATGTCGGCAAAACAAATGTTGATTGTTAAATTAGTCTAGCGCCAGCTATCTCGTAGTAAGCATGGTTGAATTGTCATATAAAAAATTGCTAACATTTGCCTCCACCCTATGGCAAAAGGTATAGAATAGCCTGAAATGATTTATAAAATTGCTAAATGTTATCTCCACCCCATGGCAAAATGTGTAGAATTGCAGCAAACCTGCTTTAAAACAAGCCACCGCGGCCCCTAATGATATTGTTTTGTGGGCCCCATCCCCCATTAAAGTTGCCCATCCCTGCACTAAGTCTTTTGACTCATCACATGCACTGCTGCTACTGTTTATTACAGTATCTATCCTGTTGCCTAGTCACTTTATCCCTACCTATATGTACAGTACATATCCACCTCAATTACCTCGTACCCCTGCACTTCGACTCAGTACTGGTGCCCCGTGTATATTGCCAAGTTATTGTTACTCATTGTGAATTTATTCCTTGTGTTATTATTTTTATATTATTTCTCTTTTTTCTCTCTACATTGTTGGGAAGAGCCTGTAAGTAAACATTTCACTGTTAGTCTACCCCTGTTGTTTAAGGAGCATGTGACAAATAACATTTGATTTCATTAGACTTTACTCACAGTTCACCTAAACTCAGCTGCCTGCCGTGACAGCTGCAGGGCACGACATTGGCTGGGAATGAAGCGTGCGTGTGCGTGCGTGGGTGTTTGTGAGTGAGAGAGAGTGTGTGTGTGCGTGCATGTGTGTGTTGAAAATATGCTTGCGTGTTGTTTGTGTAAACATACCCACCTCACCCCAATCTAATCTGCTGAGACATGATAGCCTCTAGGAGTAGCTGCAGCCCACAGGGCTCGGAAAGTGCTGGATGAATCCAGGCTTTAACTGTCTTCAGCTTTCATAACAACACTACATCAGCCTGACACACACACACACACCTGCTCGCCTGCCAGCCATCCCCAACCTAGACCCAGTCAGTAAGGGCATATCTGGGTTGTGTTATGGAGTGCCATGTCTGGTCCTGTGTCTATTGATCTGTTGACACCGCGTGCCAATGTTAGTAATGTCCCTCCTAGTCTCTGCTACTGCACACTGAACACAGTGAGTAATAAACTGGGGTTTTCTGGTTGGCTGAATTTAAGGTGTGAGCCACAGCAGCAATCACTGTACTGGCAGTCTAAACAAACGCTGTTAACACAATTTACAGATTTTTAGCACTATTAAAAGTGGGGTAATCTGATATGGCTAGCCATTATTAAGGTGTCTAATTATATGGCTAAGTAATATCATGGCTATGTGATTAGGGAAGCTCAGTTAGTAGAGCATGGCACTTGCAATGTCAGGATAGTGGGTTTGATTCCCGGGACCACCCATATGTAAAATGTATACAAACATGACTGTAAGTCGCTTTGGAGAAAAGTGCCTGCAAAATATTATGAATTATTATATTTTAATAGCCTACAGGTAATTACTGCAGACACAGACTAGACCTCCCCCTGGGCGTGTACTGCAGTCACAGACCAGACCTCCCCCTGGGCGTGTACTGCAGTCACAGACCAGATCTCCCCCTGGGCGTGTACTGCAGTCAGAGACCAGACCTCCCCCTGAGCGTGTACTGCAGTCAGAGACCAGACCTCCCATGGGAACATACTGCAGTCAGAGACCAGACCTCCCCCTGGGCGTGTACTGCAGTCAGAGACCAGACCTCCCCCTGGGCGTGTACTGCAGTCACAGACCAGACCTCCCCCTGGGCGTGTACTGCAGTCAGAGACCAGACCTCCCCCTGAGCGTGTACTGCAGTCAGAGACCAGACCTCCCTCTGAGCGTGTACTGCAGTCAGAGACCAGACCTCCCATGGGAACGTACTGCAGTCACAGACCAGACCTCCCCCTGAGCGTGTACTGCAGTCAGAGACCAGACCTCCCATGGGAACGTTTTGCAGTCACAGACCAGACCTCCCCCTGGGGCAGTACTGCAGTCACAGACCAGACCTCCCCCTGGGCGTGTACTGCAGTCAGAGACCAGACCTCCCCCTGGGGCTGGACTGCAGTCACAGACCAGACCTCCCACTGGGGCCGTACTGCAGTCAGAGACCAGACCTCCCACTGGGGCTGGACTGCAGTCACAGACCAGACCTCCCACTGGGGCTGTACTGCAGTCACAGACCAGACCTCCCACTTTGACAGTACTGCAGTCAGAGACCAGACCTCCCACTGGGGCCAAACTGCATTCACAGACCAGACCTCCCACTGGGGCTGTACTGCAGTCAGAGACCAGACCTCCCACTGGGGCCGTACTGCAGTCAGAGACCAGACATCCCATGGGAACGTACTGCAGTCACAGACTAGACCTCCCATGGGAACGTACTGCAGTCACAGACCAGACCTCCCACTGGGGCAGTACTGCAGTCACAGACCAGACCTCCCACAGGGGCAGTACTGCAGTCGCAGACCAGACCTCCCACTGGGGCCATACTGCAGTCACAGACCAGACCTCCCATGGGAACGTACTGCAGTCACAGACCAGACCTCCCACAGGGGCCGTACGGAAGTCACAGACCAGACCTCCCACAGGGGCAGTACTGCAGTCACAGACCAGACCTCCCACTGGGGCCGTACTGCAGTCACAGACCAGACCTCCCACTGGGGCCGTACTGCAGTCACAGAACAGACATCCCATGGGAACGTACTGCAGTCACAGACCTGACCTCCGACTGGGGCAGTACTACAGTCACAGACCAGACCTCCCAATGGGGCAATACTGCAGTCACAGACCAGACCTCCCACTGGGTCCATACTGCAGTCACAGACCTGACCTCCCACTGGGGCAGTACTGCAGTCACAGACCAGACCTCCCACTGGGGCAGTACTGCAGTCACAGACCAGACCTCCCACAGGGGCAGTACTGCAGTCACAGACCAGACCTCCCACTGGGGCCGTACTGCAGTCACAAACCAGACCTCCCATGGGAACATACTGCAGTCACAGACCAGACCTCCCACAGGGTCCGTACTGCAGTCACAGACCAGACCTCCCACTGGGGCAGTACTGCAGTCACAGACCAGACCTCCCACAGGGGCAGTACTGCAGTCACAGACCAGACCTCCCACTGGGGCCGTACTGCAGTCACAGACCAGACCTCCCATGGGAACGTACTGCAGTCACAGACCAGACCTCCCACTGGGGCCGTACTGCAGTCACAGAACAGACATCCCATGGGAACGTACTGCAGTCACAGACCTGACCTCCCACTGGGGCAGTACTGCAGTCACAGACCAGACCTCCCAATGGGGCAATACTGCAGTCACAGACCAGACCTCCCACTGGGTCCATACTGCAGTCACAGACCAGACCTCCCATGGGAACGTACTGCAGTCACAGACCAGACCTCCCACTGGGGCAGTACTGCAGTCACAGACCAGACCTCCCACAGGGGCAGTACTGCAGTCACAGACCAGACCTCCCACAGGGGCAGTACTGCAGTCACAGACCAGAACTCCCACTGGGGCCGTACTGCAGTCACAGACCAGACCTCCCACTGGGGCCGTACTGCAGTCACAGAACAGACATCCCATGGGAACGTACTGCAGTCACAGACCTGACCTCCCACTGGGGCAGTACTGCAGTCACAGACCAGACCTCCCAATGGGGCAATACTGCAGTCACAGACCAGACCTCCCACTGGGTCCATACTGCAGTCACAGACCTGACCTCCCACTGGGGCAGTACTGCAGTCACAGACCAGACCTCCCATGGGAACGTACTGCAGTCACAGACCAGACCTCCCACAGGGGCAGTACTGCAGTCACAGACCAGACCTCCCACTGGGGCAGTACTGCAGTCACAATGCCGGGATACCTGGAAAATACATATTTCCCCCCCTTCTTCCCACCTTTCCTCTACTCCTTGGAGTTATTACTGATCTGATAGTTCCACATTAATGTATTAGGAATGTCATACGGACCTCTCATTTTCACCACGTGCTTCAACCATGTTTCAAATGAGCAATCAGCGATTACTTCAAGGAAGCGAATGAAGGATTTACTGTAGTCTGCAGATGGGTTGTTGAATGGTAACTGTCTGGGGGTTAGTTAATGTACTGAGGGCTTTAGGTTTCAACTGCAGGGCTGCCATCTAGGGAATGACAGAGGAACTGCACCTTCACCCCCAGTCAACCCTCCTCATCATTCGTCTCTCATTTGTCCCCCTTCTAATCCGGCCAATGAGATGCAAGTGTGGGTGCATTCCTAACACCTGTCACACACTGTGGTCCCTAAGGCCCCTGTCCCCTCTAAGATAGTTTGTGTATGATGAAATTGCCCCTACACACTGATCTAAGGTCAATTTTGTGTTTCCCTCCTGAATAGTGAATGCTAGATTTGATGGAGCGTAAACTGATCCTAGATCTGGCCCTATGGGGAACTTCTAGCCAGAGCTGAAAGGTCAGTGAGTCAGCGTGAGGTCTCGTGGGGGACAAGGGCATAAAAGGGACATGCACCCAGGCAAAGAATGACTGTGATGTACACCACTGTGAATGCTGGTAATAGACATCATCACCTCATGTCCCACTCATCCATTGCTGTGCTTCTGTCTCTCCCTCTCTCTCTCTCTCCATTGGCAGTGCTGTGTGGGAACCCCCCCAACGTGGAGAACGCCTTTCTGATTGGCCGTAAGCGGTCCCACTATGACATTCATTCATTGGTGCGTTACCAGTGTGCCGATGGGTTCCTCCAACGTCACGTCCCCACGGCCAAGTGTCGTGCCAACGGCAAGTGGGACCGGCCCAAGATCATCTGCACAAAGTGTGAGTGACCAAGACCGCTAAAGGGTTATGTTTTATGTCTATGGGGTTAATGCTCAAACAACAGGAGAGGAATGGACACGACAATTAGATCAGATTCAATAGGAATACAAGACTCTCCATAGAAGTTGTACCATATACTCTATTTTGAACAGCTTTTCATCAGATAGAGGTTGTGTGATGATGGTAATGTCCTTTTAATGTCGATAAAACTAAGTTACAGCTCTTTTTCTGTGAGATTGACAGCCAGGGATTTGGAGGAATGCCAGGAACACCAATAAGAAACATTTTATTTTACCATCCTCCCATAGAGTAATAAAAGTCACTCTGCAGAACAACATCCATCTTTCTTTATGACAGCAGGATCTTTCATATTGTAGGATGATATATTTTATGAAGTCATTAGAAACCTTATTCTCCTTTCACCTTTCAAACTGTGATATTTATTCGTCTCATACTGATGTAATGGATTGCTGCTGTTTAAAGTGAAAATATGGAGCCTTGTTATTTGTTTTATTCCGTGCATTTTGAGTGCAATGTTGTTTTCCTGCCATCGTCGTTTGTTAGTCATCATTGTCCTGGCAAGGTAGACTTTTTGTTGGCAAACCCAAACCAGGACCAACGGATCCAATTTGGCAGCACAACATAGGAAGGAAGTGGCTTACTCAGGCCGTGAGTGGGAGAACAGTCCTATGCTAATACATGTAGAGAGCTCGGCACCCACACTGTTCAATGTAAACTAGAGTAGACACTCAGAGCTGAGTGGCTGATGTTGAGAGCTGTATATCTGTGGTGTTGACTTTTCCTTCCCCCCCTCCCTCCTCTCATATACCTCTCTCACTCTATCTCATCCTTGACTCTCCCCCCGTTGCTTCCGCTCTACCTGTCACACACCCCTCTACTCCCTCTCATCCGGTCTCGCCTCTCTCTTACCCCTCACTCCTCCCCTTTCCCCCCCTTTCACACCCTTCTCTCCCTCTCTCTTACCCCTCACTCCTCCCCTTTCACCCCCTTTCACACCCTTCTCTCCCTCTCTCTTACCCCTCACTCCTCCCCTTTCACCTCATTTCACACCCTTCTCTCCCTCTCTCTTACCCCTCACTCCTCCCCTTTCACCTCCTTTCACACCCTTCTCTCCCTCTCTCTTACCCCTCACTCCTCCCCTTTCACCCCCTTTCACACCCTTCTCTCCCTCTCTCTAGCCCGACGAGCCCACCGCTACAGACGGCACCATGATCACAGCGGGAGATGGGAGCGTAAAAAGCACAATAAACACAGCCATGGACACGGTGAGGGAGGCCACCACGGAGGAGACCAGGGCCACAGGCACGGCCATGGACACGGAGGCCACCACGGAGGAGACCAGGGCCACAGGCACGGCCATGCTCATGCCCACATCTGAACCTGAAAGCCTCCACTGCCCAAACCTCACCAAACCCAAACCTGCCCAAACCTCACCTCACTGCCCAATCTCCCTACTGCTCTCTACCCCCTGTCCACCCCCTCTCCTGCCCTTTTCCTGACCCCACAGCCTGGCTCCCCGAGCCAGCATGTATCATACTCAACTCTGAGGCCTGACAGCTGACTGCTAGGCCTCACTGAGACAATAACAATCCCTTTGTACTCTTTTCTTTACCTTCAACACTTTCCTTTTCTTACATTTATCCCTCCCCCTTCACGACCTACTGTCATCGAGTCAGTGAGGACCCAGGATACGGGGCTTTACTCACCTAATAAAGCTTTTGTTTACATAAACAATCGTGGAGGAGGAGGTTTAGTACAAGCTGTAAATAGTGACAACATCATTGGAATCAGAAGTCGAGGAATAGATAGATACATGCATCCATGTTTTTCCATGAGTCTTCATTCTAACACCTTTATTTTTAAGAGACTTGTTGTTTGAGTGTATTTCCCGACTTTGCTGTTTTTAGTTAGCTCTTTGTAAGACATTTGACTTAATAACCTACAACAGTTATTCTGAACAGATTGACATGCTTTGCTTTGACACTGGTGCTTGTACTGACTGAGTAGTGTTGTGTTTCAGCATCGTAAGACAGACACTTTGGACTGGGTGTACTAGGTGCACAGAGGAAAACAGAGACAACTCACAGTTAGCTTGTATCTGAGTCAACCTCACACCACTGAGGTCAAATCAAATCGAATCAAGCATCCACAGCAGTCTTTTTTTAAAGCTGAACTGGAAATGTTACTTTAATGGTTTCTTCTAACAATATCATCCTATGTGTGTTGCCTTTCTAAGTCATTCTGTGTTCCTGCTTAAGTACTAGAGGAGATTGCTAGTTGGTAGTCGAGAAACCCAACCCAGAAAAGCGGTTACCTTTGGAACTGGACAGATTGTGATTGAGTCTGGTTTTCCAGCTAGCTAATAGGCAATGATCCTTCATTAGAATCCTCTCATGCCTATCACCACACTCTCCTATTCCATCTGTGTCTCTAAATTGAAGGTCTGTTCATCGTCTATCTTAGAGCTCTACTTCTCTGGCCAGCTGAGGACAAATTGTTCTGTCAGACTGTCAGAGAGAGAGAGAAGGACATGTGGAGAAATAGAGAGAGAGAGAAAAAGAGAGAGGAGCAAGGAATCTGGACTCTTAATTACAGTTGTCCCCGTTCTCCAGCACATCAAACAGAGGGATGACAGGGCTCTCTGTGCAGCCGTCGGGTACAGAGCTGGGGCCATAATTAGCTTCAGAAGTACTGCTAATAGGACATGGGGCCATAAAGTCGGGATGACTACCAGAAGAGACCTGGGCTGGGGGGAGTGCAAAGAACCAGAGCTGTTGGAAAAGGCAGAGGTGGCTGGGTTCAGAGCCCAATCTCAGTGAGGGTTGTGTGGGGTTAACAGTGAAGCGACAGGACTCACAGAAGATGCTAGAAAATTTATAGATGGTTAGAAGAGATAAAGCACTTTTGTATTTCTGGACATGGAGGCAATTGGCTGTCGTTCACATTGTTTCACAATAGTACTCACTCCAGGTGTGTGTCCTGGTTTTAAACAGGTGTACTGCAGCCTGGGATAAGACCCAGCCCACCTCCTCTCTGCAGCCGCTAAAAAATTAGACACGTTTTGTTTTTCACTGCAGGGTCCGACTGATTCTCTAAAGCTCCTTTATCACCTTATGCAATTCCTCTGAGCTTACATCCCCCTCTTTCTCTTTCTTTCTCTCCTCTCTCTTTTTGCTCTCTTTCTCTCTCCCTCTCTCTCTCCCTCCCTCCCTCCTCCAGTTCTTCCCTTGTCTTTCATCCTCAGCCCTTTATCCACCTTGTCAATGACACAGATGGGGAAGAGAAAGAAAAGAGAGAGAGGCTCCATATCAGTACAATTCATCTCCCTTAAAGCATGCTTAATTAATGAAGAGGTTATCATCCTGACCTTTGTCCCTGGCTGTGATGGCAGTGGCTATGCTCTGACGGATAGGGAGCCACAGGCCTTTCACAGCACTCAAGCTCTGACGTCTTTAACATGTCAGTCTAATACCTGCTTTTTTCTATCCGTCTACTATTCCAGACATTCCAGAAAATGGATTGACTATGGGTGGGTGGGTGGGTGCTCCTTAGGCATTTAAATCAGCTGAGATTCTCATAGAGAAAGTGTGATGACTATGATTAATATGGACATAAGCAGGACAATGCGTGTCTGTCTCTCACAGTAATATGAGGGACAGAGTGGAGTGTGTGACAGGAAGAACAAATATGAACAGAGGTGATTGGATCTCTCTCTTGCGTGACAGAACTATAAAACTATAACAAACAGAGACTCTGCTGAGAGAGAGACTGGGCTTGAATGAGGTGTGAGGTTCCAATCAGATGTTGGATATGATTAGGGAGTAGAGATGGAGTCCTGGTTGTTTTATAGGACAGTGGAGGCTGACCAACATGTCTTGCTTGGCTGGTAGTCATCCTCTCGTCTAGGAAGATGTTGTTATCTCCCTACCAGACCCACTGGTTATTGCAGGCCTCCTGGAGCAATGGGTCAACTCAGATCAATGTGCTCCATGGATGGTGTGGGCCTGCTCTGATGCACACAGATATACCCTCAATCTCTGACACTCACAGACACATTCTCTCTCTCTATCATAGACACATACTCTCTCTCTATCATAGACACATACTCTCTCTCTCTATCATAGAGACACATACTCTCTCTCTCTATCATAGAGACACATACTCTCTCTCTATCATAGAGACACATACTCTCTCTCTCTCTATCATAGAGACACATACTCTCTCTCTCTATCATAGACATACTCTCTCTCTATCATAGACACATACTCTCTCTATCATAGAGACACATTCTCTCTCTCTATCATAGAGACACATTCTCTCTTCCCTATCTGACTCACTCTCCCACTCTTTCTCACCCTCTCTTTCTCTGACACATACACACACGCTTACACACTTTCATCATGATATAGACCCTCAATTCAAACACACACACGCAGCCACCCGTTTTCTCCCTCTCTTCCAGCCGCCCTCCCTCTCCAGCTCTGTAGTCTGATGGCCTGAAGGCAGACAGACGGCCGACAATGGGATCGCTGCTTCATTGTGATGAACCTTAATTATGAAGACGAGTCACTAAACAACTGAGGTCGCCCACAGCTGTCTGCTGCCACGGCACGGCATGGTCGCCCACAGCTGTCTGCTGCCACGGCACGGCATGGTCGCCCACAGCTGTCTGCTGCCACGGCACGGCATGGTCGCCCACAGCTGTCTGCTACCACGGCACGGCATGGTCGCCCACAGCTGTCTGCTGCCACGGCACGGCATGGTCGCCCATAGCTGTCTGCTGCCACGGCACGGCATAGTCGCCCACAGCTGTCTGCTGCCAAGGCACGGCATAGTCGCCCACAGCTGTCTGCTGCCACGGCACGGCATAGTCGCCCACAGCTGTCTGCTGCCACGGCACTGCATGGTCGCCCACAGCTGTCTGCTGCCACGGCACGACATGGTCGCCCACAGCTGTCTGCTGCCACGGCACTGCATGGTCGCCCACAGCTGTCTGCTGCCACGGCACGGCATAGTCGCCCATAGCTGTCTGCTGGCACGGCACGGCATAGTCGCCCATAGCTGTCTGCTGCCACGGCACGACATGGTCGCCCACAGCTGTCTGCTGCCACGGCACGGCATAGTCGCCCACAGCTATCTGCTGCCACGGCACGGCATAGTCGCCCACAGCTGTCTGCTGCCACGGCACGGCATAGTCGCCCATAGCTGTCTGCTGCCGCGGCACAGAGAGAGAGAGAGAGAGAGAGAGAGGGTGGGAGAAATCCATTTCACTTGCTTTGGCAATGTAAACATATGAGCGGGAGTGGGAGAGTAGTGGGATACTGCTTAATTAGAACTGCATCAGTGTGGTGTCTCTGCACTCTGCACGGTTGGCAAACTGTGTGTGTGTGGATGAGTAGATGCGCAGTCAGGTAGCGTGTGATTGGATCAGAGTTTGGAATAATATGAGCAGAGGAGAAGTTCAGTTTCTGTCGTCTGTCTCAGGTAGCAATAGACAAACAGCCTGAGAGGAAGAAAACTCTGTTAGCATTCTGAAGCACAAGCTGTAATGAGACGTTAACCTTGCCCTTTTGTATTTACGTTGTTCTGGGAGTGAGAGGAGGAGGACAGGAGCGAGGCAGGAGCGGAGAGGAGAAGGGAGAGAGCACTGCCCTCTATTTAATCTGGGCCCTGCGTTAGCTGGAAACATCCATCAATGACTACATACACTGCTTTAGTATGATCAACGTGTGTATCTCATCTCCATCTCCTCTCCTCCTCTCCTGTCCTCATTTCACTCCTCTCCTCCTCCCCTCCCCTCCCCTCAGTGCTGGTGTCCAGCAGCTCATTGAGGGCAGTTAATCCTGACACTAAACCCCAACACCACACGACTCTCTACTGTAGCTCACCCTCATCTTTCTATCATGCTGCTGGTGAATCAGATGACAGCTCTGTAGCAACAGAGGCATTAAAGCCACCGCTGTGTCAGTTCTGTCTCCAGCCCCTCCAGCAAAAGAAGACTCAGCGTAGCGGCAGTCCCGTGCTGAGGACACCTGCTTTCTGACTGCTAGAGAGTAGCATCACCTGTTATGGTATTAACCCTACGAGAGGAGAATGACATTCACTCTATGAGCCTGAGAAGCTGTGGTAGATGTGATTGTTTTTATCAGATCATTTTTTGCTAGATACCACCCATATCAGATGTTAAACTTCGTACATCGACAAGCTGATCAGAGTGGGGAATAACTATTGAATCTGTTGGAGGTGAGGTGCGTACTGGCAGCAGAGAAGTCAGGTGCAGGAGAGCGAAAACTGATTTACAACGGTGTCGTTTAATCAACATAAATCACCGTCAACAGAACAATACAATAAATTGGTCAAACAAAACCCGGTAATAGAAACAATTATGGACAAGGACATGGGGAAGAACAGAGGGTTAAATACACAACATGTAATTGATGGAATTGGAATCAGTTGTGATGACAAGACAAGACAAAACAAATGGAAAATGAAAAGTGGATCAGCGATGGCTAGAAGGTCAGTGACTTCGACCGCCGAACGCCTCATGAACAAGGAGAGGGACCTACTTCGGTGGAAGTCGTGACAGCCGCGCGTCGACACCTATCTCGGGGAATACCCGGAGGGCGAGGCGACGGGCGATCCGAACGAAGACGGTGGAACTCCTGCAGCATTGAAGGGTCTAACACGTCCTCGCCCGGAACCCAGCACCTCTCCTCCGGACCGTACCCCTCCCACTCCACGAGATACTGAAGGCCTTTTGCCCGACGCCTCAAATCTAGTATGGAGCGAACGGAGTACACCGGGGCCCACCCAATGTTCACCGGCCTGAGGAAAGACACATGGAACAAGGGGTTAATACAGTAATCGGGTGGAAGCTGTAACCTATAACAAACCTTGTTCACCCTCCTCAGGACTTTAAATGGCCCTACAAACCGCGGACCCAGCTTCCGGCAGGGCAGGCGGAGGGGCTGGTTTCGGGTCGAGAGCCAGACCCGGTCCCCCAGTGCGAACACCGGGGCCTCACTGCGGTGGCGATCTGCGTTCTCCTTTTGGAGCCTCACGGCCTGCTGAAGGTGAACACGGCCAGCTTCCCATGTCTCCTCCGCACGCCTGAACCAGTCGTCCACCGCAGGAACCTCAGTCTGACTCTGATGCCAAGGCACCAGAAACGGCTGGTACCCCAGTACGCACGGGAAGGGAGAAAGGTTAGTGGAAGAGTGGCGAAGCGAGTTCTGTGCCATCTCGGCCCAGGGAAGGAACGCTGCCCACTCCCCCGGCCGGTCCTGGCAATAGGACCGCAGAAACCTGCCCACATCCTGGTTCCCTCTCTCCACCTGTCCATTACTCTTGGGGTGAACCCCTGAAGTAAGGCTGATCGAGACCCCAGACATTCCATGAACGCCTTCCAGACCCTAGACGTGAACTGAGGACCCCGATCAGACACTATATCCTCAGGCACCCCGTAGTGCCGGAAGACGTGTGTTAACAAGGCCTCCGCTGTATGTAGGGCTGTAGGGAGACCGGGCAGAGGGAGGAGACAACAGGACTTAGAGAAACGATCCACAACGACCAGGATTGCAGTGTTACCCTGTGAGGGTGGAAGATCAGTCAGAAAATCCACCGACAGGTGCGACCAAGGCCGCTGTGGAACGGGTAAGGGGTGTAGCTTACCTCTGGGCAGGTGCCAAGGAGCCTTACACTGGGTGCACACTGAGCAGGAGGAAGCATAAACCCTCATGTCCTTAGACAAGGTAGGCCACCAGTACCTCCCGCTCAAACAGAGCATTGTCCGACCGATCCCAGGATGACCAGAGGAGGGTGACGTGTGGGCTAAATAGATCAACCGGTCACGAACAGCAGACGGGATGTACAGACGCCCAGCGGGACACTGGACAGGAGCGGGCTCTGCACGTAACGCCTGCTCAATGTCCGTGTCCAGCTCTCACACTACCGGAGCCACCAGGCAGGAGGCTGGGAGTATGGGAGTGGGATCCATGGGCCGCTCCTCTGTGTCATACAGCTGGGACAATGCGTCTGCCTTAGTGTTCTGAGAGCCTGGTCTGTGGGAAAGGGTAAACACAAAACGGGTGAAAAACATGGCCCACCTTGTCTGGCGAGGGTTCAGTCTCCTCGCCGCCCGGATGTACTCCAGATCGCGGTGGTCAGTCCAGATGAGAAAAGGGTGTTTAGCCCCCTCAAGCCAATGTCTCCACGCCTTCAAGGCCTTGACGACAGCTAACAACTCCCGGTCGCCCACGTCATAGTTTCGCTCCGCCGGGCTGAGCTTCTTCGAGAAGAAGGCACAGGGGCGGAGCCTCGGTGGCATTCCCAAGCGCTGAGAGAGCACAGCTCCTATCCCAGCCTCGGACACGTCCATCTCCACTATGAACGCCAAAGAGGGATCCGGATGGGCCATCACGGGAACCGAGGTAAACAGAGCCCTCACATGACTAAAAGCCCTGTCCGCCTCAGCCGACCACCGCAAACGTACCGGGCCCCCCTTCAGCAGTGAGGTAATGGGAGCCGCTACCTGACCAAAACCCTGGATAAATCTCTGGTAGTAGTTGCCTTTAACGTGGTGGGAGTCGGCCAATTACGCACGGCTGCAATGCGGTCACTCTCCATCTCCACCGATGAGGTGTAAATGTGATACCCTAGAAAGGAGACGGACTGCTGGAAGAACAGGCATTTCTCAGCCTTGGCGTATAGGTCATGCTCCAAGCACCCTGCGCACCAGACATGCTCGGCGCGTGTAGCGGAGTATACCAAAATGTCCTCAAAATATACCACTACACCCTACCCTTGCAGGTCCCTGAAAATCTCGTCTACAAAGGCTTGGAAGACTGATGGCGCATTCATCAACCCGTAAGGCATGATGAGGTACTCATGGTGCCCTGAGGTGGTACTGAAAGCCGTTTTCCACTCTTCTCCCTCACGGATACGCACCAGGTTGTAAGTGCTCCTGAGATCTAGTTTGGTGAAGAAGCACGCCCCGTGCATTGACTCAATCGCTGTGGCTATGAGCGGTAGCGGGGAACTATACCTAACAGTGATCTGATTCAGACCCCGATAGTCAATGCACAGGCGCAGACCTCCCTCCTTCTTCTTCACAAAAAAGAAACTCGAGGAGGCGGGTGAAGTGGAGGACCGAATGTACCCCTGAAGCAGGGATTCAGAGACATATGTTTCCATAGCCTCCATCTCCGCCTGTGAGAGGGGATACATGTGACTCCTGGGAAGTGCAGCATCTACCAGGAGATTTATCGCACAATCGCCCCGTCGATGGGGTGGTAATTGAGTCGCCTTCTTTTTAGAAAGGCGAGAGCCAAATCGGCATATTCAGGGAGAATGCGCACGGTGGAGACCTGGTCTGGACTTTCCACCGTAGTAGCACCAACAGAAACCCCTAAACACCTCCCAGAGCACTCTCGCGACCACCCCGTGAGAGCCCTCTTTTTCCAAGAAACAGGGGTTATGACAAGCTAACCAGGCTAGGCCCAGCACCACGGGAAACACAGGAGAGTCAATAAGGAAGAGACTAATTCTCTCCTTGTGACCCTCTGCGTCACCATGCCCAGAGGAGCGGTGACCTCCCTAATCAACCCAGACCCTAATGGTCGACTTTCTAAGGGGATCCCTAAACTATGGGCTAACGCTCTATCAATAAAATTCCCAGCCGCGCCTGAATCGACGAGCACCTTATGCTGGGAATGCGGGGAAAACTCAGGGAAAGTGACATACACAAACATATGTGCAACAGAGGGCTCTGGGGGAGAGTGGTGCCGGCTCACCTGGGGTGACACCAGAACGCCCTGCCTACTGCCTCAATCCTCAGAGGAACCATCCCAGCACCAACCGGCGGTGTGATCTCTGCGGCCACAGATGGTGCACGAGCTGGAACCCCCTCCGGTCACCCTGCGCACCGCACCTCCCAGCTCCATGGGTATCGGAGAGGGGGTGCGGGAGGATGGAACCACCAGACCCCGATCAACACGGTCCATGGCGGTGCCAAGATGGTGGAGCATTTCTGCGTGCTCCCGGACGCGCTCCTCCACCCCTAATACCCGGGGTACCTGCTCCTGCTGACTCCATAGTTTTGTGTAGTGAGGTGCGTACTGGCAGCAGAGAGGCGCAGGAGAGCGACAACTGATTTACAATGGTGTCGTTTAATCAACATAAATCACCGTCAACAGAACAATACAATAAATGGGTCAAACAAAACCCGGTAATACCAGCATACCGTGCAACAAGCACTACAAGAAACAATTACGGACAAGGACATGGGGAGAACAGAGGGTTAAATACACAACATGTAATTGATGGAATTGGAACCAGGTGTGATGGAAGACAAGACAAAACCAATGGAAAATGAAAAGTGGATCAGCGATGGCTAGAAGGTCGGTGACTTCGACCGCCTAACGCCACCCGAACAAGGAGAGGGACCAACTTCGGCAGAAGTCGTGACAGCACTGCAGACAGACATCTCATTCATTTCATGGTTAGTCTGTCTGAGGTACTGTTAGAGTGTCTGTGAGACTGGCAGCATAAATTGATAGGTCTAATGTATATTGCTGACTGGTACCTAACCTACCTGTCCTCAGTGTCTTTGCAAGCTGACTTTTTGAACTTGTTCATTTCCTGGTTTGTTTTTGAGTTGCCAGACACTATTCTCTGTCCCTCCCTGTGTGTTTTTAATCTACTCCAAAACAACATTGTGTGTGTTTGTGTGACTGTTTTGACCCTAAGATCAATTCCTTCTGTTTTACATGATATTCCCATAGCAGAGAAATTGTAACCCATAGCTGCCAAGCACTGGGTATTCATTAGTTATGTGAACTAACTATGTTGGCATCCTAATTGATGTACAATCCCCTTACTAGACCAGAATTTGTTTAATCTGGAGTGTTGAAATGATTTCTAAGAATTAGCAGTGAAGAGCTTATTTACCCCTTTTTGTATGTGGTTACATACAGGACAGCGTTACATACTGTTAATTAACTGAGTTAACATTTTGTCACTGTCAAGAAACCAGCACTTGCTCTGAGGAAGGATACTACAAACTGAGAGAATGGGAAGCGAGGGGTCCAGTCCCATAGCAGCCAAGACCACAAATCACTCCTCTTCTCCTCTCGTCCTTTCCTCCTCTCTGTGATGTAAATACTGTGTGGGATTTTTTTAATAATTTTGAACTCTGGGTGTGTTTGTTGCTTAGACTCGCTGGACCATATTCATACAGTCTCAGTACCCAACGCTCCGTTCACCAGACAGATGGGAGAGACACAACACAGTTGTCATGCCGCTGCTGCCACATCATTAAAATGAGAGGATCAACACTTCCTTTGGTGAGCCTAAAGTGACACATTACAGTTCTGACACAACAGCGCCTCCCCCAGTATGCAGCAGCACTACAAGGACTAGTACAAGCACAGATACGTTGTGCGATGATCTTGATGATGAGACAGACTGTGTGAATCTGGTCCTCAAGTATTCATCCATATTTATTGATGTTCTTATAAATTCCAGTCCTATCATATTGTATGATATTCTTTACAAGACAAATGATCATTAAAAAACTTTGATTGGATCCGTTATATGGCTGTGTGTGTGGTTATATACATTTTGGGACGTTGGTCTGATACTGTACACCACAGTCAATGATGCACTTTGTGGCCCTGGTGATCAGATCCATGGTAAGATATGGTAAATTGAGTCTTTTCATCTTATGTTGGCATGCAAGTTTTTTGAAAGATACAAAATCAGAAATTCTGTATTGTAAAACCAACACTTCATTTTTTTTTCATTGAAATATATCTCCTACATTCCTTCATAAATATATATATTTTATTTAACTTTTTTTGACAATAAACAAAACATGCATAGACAAAAACAATAGGCAACTTAACATCTACACACATACGTCTCAACAAACATTAATGACATAACACTAGCTCAGATCCACATGTTCCCACCGTATCCACACCAATGCTTTTAAGACTCTGCCCCATATGACTTCATATTGTGTTATGTTGTTTCTGTTTATATTTAAATAAAGCATTTGATTCTTCCATTCTCTTAACGTTGGAGTATCAATTGACTTCCAGTATTTAAGTAATAGCTTCCTCAATATAAGTGATGAAAATAATATTGTCCACCTAGCCACCAAGCTAGAATTTGTAACATATCATACGTTTTGGTAATGAAACATATTGTACGTTTTTCAAATCATGACATATTGTACATTTTGCAAATTTGTAACATATAATACGAATTGTAATTTGTAAGATTTCATACGAAATGGGCGATGGACATCCACAAATTAAAACATAACATATGAAACGTAACGTATCATACCAAATGGAGTCTTGGATTTGCGTACATAATAATATGAAATGCTCTGAGAAATGCTCTGCTCTGATAACATTTTTAAGTTGCATATATTTGAAAATGTCTACATTGGTGTAACGGTTTTCTTGAGTTGAAGGAGAGGCGGACCAAAGCGCAGCGTGGTTATTTTGATTCATGTTTAATAAAAAGATAAACACGAACACTACAAAACAAGAAACATAGCGTGAAAACCTAAACAGCCTATTCTGGTGCAAACTAACACAGTGACAGGAACAGAGGGGCAGCTCGGAACAGAGGGGCAGCTCTGGCGCCTCTGGGCTGAGGGGCTCTGGCGCCTCTGGGCTGAGGGGCTCTGGCGTCTCAGACTCCGGCAGCGCCGGACAGGCGGGAGACTCCGGCAGCTCCAGACAGGCGGGAGACTCCGGCAGCGCTGAACGGGCGGGAGACTCCGGCTGCGCTGGAGAGGAGGAAGGCTCTAGCAGTGCTGGACAGGCGGGAGACTCCGGCAGCGCTGGAGAGGAGGAAGGCTCCGGCAGGAGCACCTGTAGGGATGAGACGGAGAGACAGCCTGGTGCGGGGGGGGGGCTGCCACCGGAGGGCTGGTGCGTGGAGGTGGTATTGGATAGACCGGACCGTGCAGGCACACTGGAGCTCTTGAGCACCGAGCCTGCCCAACCTTACCCGGTTGAATGCTCCCAGTCGCCCTGCCAGTGCAGTGAGGTGGAATAGCCCGCACTGGGCTATGCAGGCGAACCGGGGACACCGTGCGCAAGGCTGGTGCCATGTAAGCTGGCCCAAGGAGACGCACTGGGGACCAGATGCGCAGAGCCGGCTTCATGGCACTTGGCTCGATGCTCACTCTAGCCCGGCCGATACGCGGAGCTGGTATGTACCGCACCGGGCTATGCACCCGCACTGGGGACACCGTGCGCTCCACCGCATAACACGGTGCCTGCCCGGTCTCTCTCGCCCCCCGGTAAGCACAGGAAGTTGGTGCAGGTCTCCTACCTGGCTTCGCCACACTTCCTGTGTGCCTCCCCCCTATACATTTTTGGGGCTGACTCTCGGGCTTCCATCCACGCCGCCGTGCTGCCTCCTCATACCAGCGCCTCTCTGCCTTCGCCGCCTCCAGCTCTTCTTTGGGGCGGCGATATTCTCATTCTTCAGGCTGTGCCCAGGGTCCTTTTCCGTCCAATTCGTCCTCCCATGTCCATTCCTCCTCGTGCTGCTCCTGCTGCCGCTTCTCCTGCTGCACCAGGGCGGCGACACTCCCCTGGTTTTGCCCAGGGTCCTCTCCCGTCGAGGATTTCTTCCCAAGTCCAGAAGTCTTTATTTCGCTGCTCCAGCTGCTGCCCGTTACCACGCCGCTTGGTCCTGTTGTGGTGGGTGATTCTATTGTATGCGCCCTGCATGTTGGGGGGACCGTTTTGTTCGCCGGAGAATAAATGTACGACATACTGAACCCTGCTCTCTTCGTCTGATTCCAACCCACCACTCCTAGTATCCCGTTACAGAATCCCGCACCAGGCTGTCTCTCCGTCTCATCCCTACAGGTGCTCCTGCCTGTCCAGTGCTGCCGGAGCCTTCCTCCTCTCCAGCGCTGCTAGAGCCTTCCTCCTCTCCAGCGCAGCCGGAGTCTCCCGCCTGTCCGGCGCTGCCGGAGTCTCCCGCCTGTCCAGCGCTGCTAGAGCCTTCCTCCTCTCCAGCGCAGCCGGAGTCTCCCGCCTGTCCGGTGCTGCCGGAGTCTCCCGCCTGTCCGGCGCTGCCGGAGTCTCCCGCCTGTCCGGCGCTGCCGGAGTCTGAGGCGCCAGAGCCCCTCAGCCCAGAGGCGCCAGAGACCCTCAGCCCAGAGGCGCCAGAGCTGCCCTCTGTTCCGAGCTGCCCCTCTGTTCCGAGCTGCCCCTCTGTTTCCGTGTCTGTGTTTTTCACCACACGGTACTGTTTTGGGTTTCGTTTATTGTTTTTGTTACTCTGTTGAATGGTGGTTTTCATATGTGTATTCTCCGGACTATTTGGTCCTGTGTTTGGGCTGGTCTATTGTATGTTGGCGGGACCGTTTTGTTCGCCTGAGAATAAATTTACGATATACTGCGCCTGATTCCAACCCACCACTCCTAGTATCCCGTGACAATTGGTCAGTCCAAAGTTGCTTTTTAATTCAGAACAATATCTGCTTCCTTTGTGGTGCTTGTAAGGGTTTTAGAGAAAGACCAAGGACAGCTTTGTACAAAGCAAAACTAAACCGGCTTTGGGGCAAATGTACACTATATATACAAAAGTATGTAGACACCCCTTGAAAATATATATTATGTGGGCACAATGACTAACGGGAACAACATGTCTGTGTAAATATTTGTCTCTTTGTGTTTTAGTCTTACTACTAATCCATGAAATTGCCTGAACCTCCCCCAAGGTAAATGTATGTAAATAGTACATGCAAAGTCAGTCATTTGTGTTGTTCAAGCCTGGAGCAACCCATTTTCTCCAATTATGTGAGAATCAAGGTTGTGAATATTTAACATGCTCCTACAGTGTTGTTTGCTATTGTTTTTCGGTCCTGCATACAACCTGTATCTTTGGAACGAGTAAAGAGTGTTTTTTTCAAAGGAATACATATCTCCAATGCAGAGCTAAAACTGATAGTTGTTGAAAGTTGTTGAAAGTTGTTGTGAAACTCCCTCCAGACTTCTGCTGAAAGTAGAGAAAGGGGAGGGAGAGAGAGCAGGAAAGAGACTGCCCCACTGGGCACACACTGGTTGAATCAACGTTGTTTTCCCGGCATTTCAATGAAATTGCATTGAACCAACATGGAATAGACGTTGAACTGACGTCTGTGCCCTGTGTGTGTGTGTGTGTGTGGGGGGGGTGTATCTGTGTTTGTGTTTCATAAAGCACAATTGTTGTCTTATCTCCTTTGACAGATATCACAAGTTTTCTGAAACATCCGCAAAATGGCAAACAGAAGATACCCAGTAACAAGCACATCCAACAATGCATAGGAAAAAGCTGATGTGTTCCAAGAACAATTGCCTCTCCTGTCTTTGTACTGCTTGACACCTCTCTCTCCCCATCTAGTTTTGGCCTCCTCTGTCCTGCATTGAGGCTTACCATTGATGCCTCAACAATGTACCTATCTACAGCACATACTGCCTCTGTGTTTTCAATGGATAATTATTTCAATGTTTTTTTCAGGGATTTCTGAAAGATTCTAAAGCGTGTGTGATGTTTGGTGGGCTGTGTGGGTTCCAAGGACACGCAGAAATCATTAGGACGACTGCTGAAGAGTTTACTTAATGAAGTATCGAACGTGACCTTCACTTCTCCATCCACACAATAACAGCGCTGGGTTTGTGTTCGTATTCTCCTCTGAACAGAAACAGAAACATTAGCTGCTGTCTTCCTGGAGTCCAAACAAATTAAGGCAAAAACGAATTTATGTATCATATAGCATTATTATACTACTAAATATCTACAATACAAATGTTACAATACCACCATACATACAGTACCAGTCAAACGTTTGGACACACCTACTCATTCAAGGGTTTTTCTTTATTTAGACTATTTCCTAGAATAATAGTGAAGACATCAACACTATGAAATAACGCGTACAGAATCATAGAGTAACCAAAAAGGTGTTAAACAAGTCAAAATATATTTTATATTTGAAATTCTTAAAAGTAGTACCCTTTCCCTTGATTACAGCTTTGCACACTCTTTGCACACTCTCAACCAGCTTCATGAGGTAGTAACCTGGAATGCATTTCAATTAACAGGTGTGCCTTGTTGAAAGTTAATTTGTGGAAATTCTTTCCTTCTTAATGCATTTGAGCCAATCAGTTGTGTTGTGACAAGGTAGGGGTGGTTTACAGAAGATAGCCCTATTTGGTAAAAGACCAAGTCCATATTATGGCAAGAACAGCTCAAATAAGCAAAGAGAAATGACATTCCATCATTACTTTAAGACATGAAGGTAAGTCAATACGGAATATTTCAAGAACTTTGATAGTTTCTCATGATGACTGCCACAGGAAAGGAATACCCAGAGTTGCCTCTGCTGCAGAGGATAAGTTCATTAGAGTAACCTGCATCAGAAAATGCTGGCCAAATAAATGCAGACACATCTCAACATCAACTGTTCAGAGGAGACTGAGTGAATCAGGCCTTCATGGTTGAAATTGCTGCAAAGAAACCACTACTAAAGGACCAATAATAAGAAGAGACTTGTTTGGGCCAAGAAACCAGAGCAATAGACAGTGGAAATCTGTCTTTAGTTTGATGAGTCTAAATTTGAGTCTTTGTGAGACGCAGAGTAGGTGGACTGATGATCTCTGCATGTGTGGTTCCCACAGTGAAGCATGGAGGAGGAGGTGTGATGGTGTGGGGTTGCTTTGCTGGTGACATTGTCTATAATTTATTAATTTATTTAGAATTCAAGGCATACTAAACCAGCATGGCTACCACAGCATCCTGCAGTGATACGCCATTGCATCATCATTGCTCTTAGTGGGACTGTCGTTTGTTTTTCAACAGAGCAATGACCCAACCCACCTTCAGGCTGTCTAAGGGCTATTTGACCAAGAAGGAGAGTGATGGAGTGCTGTATCAGATGACCTGGCCTCCACAAACCCAATTGAGATGGTTTTGCATGAGTTAGACTGTGGATTGAAGGAAAAGCAGCAAACAAGTGCTGAACATGAATCATGTACTGTAGCTGTTGGGGCCTGTGGAACATACAGTATACCTCTGTAGTCCAGATGGTACAATTGAAGTTGGAAGTTTACATACACCTTTACCAAATGCATTTAAACTCCATTTTTCACAATTCCTGACATTTAATCTGAGTAAAAATTCCCTGTCTTAGGTCAGTTAGGATCACCTCTTTATTTTAAGAATGTAAAATGTCAGAATAATAGTAGAAAGAATTATTTATGTCAGCTTTTATTTCTTTCATCTCATTCCCAGTGGGTCAGAAGTTTACATACACTCAATTAGTATTTGGTAACAGTGCCTTTACATTGTTTAACTTGGGTCAAACGTTTCGGGTAGCCTTCCACAAGCTTCCCACAATAAGTTGGGTGAATTTTGGCCCATTCCTCCTGACAGAGCTGGTGTAACTGAGTCAGGTTTTTAGGCCTCCTTACTCGCACACGCTTTTTCAGTTCTGCCCACAAATGTTCTATAGGATTGAGGTCAGGGCTTTGTGATGGCCACTCCAATACCTTGACTTTGTTGTCCTTAAGCCATTTTGCTACAACTTTGGAAGTATGCTTGGGGTCATTGTCCACTTGGAAGACCCATTTGCGACCAAGCTTTAACTTCCTGACTGATGTCTTGAGATGTTGCTTCAAAATATCCACATAATTGTCCCTCCTCATGATGGTTTACTGGTGCACTATTTTGTGAAGTGCACCAGTCCCTCCTGCAGCAAAGAACCCCCACAACATGATACTGCCACCTTCGTGCTTCACGGTTGGGATGGTGTTCTTCAGCTTGCAAGCGTCCCACTTTTTCCTCCAAACATAACGATGGTCATTATGGCCAAACAGTTCTATTTTTGTTTCATCAGACCAGAGGACGTTTCTCCAAAAAGTACGATCTTTGTCTCCATGTGCAGTTTGCAAACCGTAGTCTGACTTTTTTTATGGCTGTTTTGGAGCAGTGGCTTCTTCCTTGCTGAGCGGCCTTTCAGGTTATGTCGATATAGTACTCGTTTTACTGTGGCTTTAGTTACTTTTGTACCTGTTTCCTCCAGCATCTTCACAAGGTATTTTGCTGTTGTTCTGGGATTGATTTTACCTTTTCGCACCAAAGTACGTTCATCTCTAGGAGACAGAACGCGTCTCCTTCCTGAGCGGTATGACGGCTGCGTGGTCCCATGGTGTTTATACTTGCGTACTATTGTTTGTACAGATGAACGTGGTACCTTCAGGCATTTGGAAATTGCTCCCAAGGATGAACCAGACTTGTGAAGGTCTACAATTTATTTTCTGAGGTCTTGGCTGATTTCTTTTGCTTTTCCCATGATGTCAAGTAAAGAGGCACTGAGTTTGAAGGTAGGCCTTGAAATACATCCACAGGTACACCTCCAATTGACTCAAATTATGTAAATTAGCCTATCGGAAGCTTCTAAAGCCATTACATTATTTTCTGGAATTTTCCAAGCTGTTTAAAGGCACAGTCAACTTAGTGTATTGTAACTTCTGACCCACTGGAATTGTGATACAGTGAATTATAAGTGAAATAATCTGTCTGTAAACAATTGTTGGAAAAATTACTTATGTCATGCACACAGTAGATGTCCTAACCGAATTGCCAAAACTATAGTTTGTTAACAAGATATTTGTGGGTGGTTGAAAAAAGAGTTTTAATGACTCCAACCTAAGTGTATCTAAACGTCTGACTTTAACTGTATGCTTGCATACCTGAAGCATTGATACTAAGGCAGCTTATATTGTGGTTTTCCTGTGAATGAGAAATTAGGCTCTTGTTCCCATTTCTGTTTGTTTTACTGAAGGTGGGTTTTAACAGGATGTTCTACATACACCATCCACAACCTAACCCTACAGAGATGGTATGTAGATTCGTGTTTCAGCCTAACTCACTGCTTGTGATCTTTGAAATGACTTGGCACTGAGATCAGTGTATAACAAAGAGCATCCTCTAATCACGCTAATCTTGTTTTAGTGTCTGTACATTGGCCATTTGGCAACCATGGACAATCAACAGGGACCTTTGACATCATCCCCCAGTGTCTCACTAATACCTCCAAAGTTTAGCAACACAAACAATATACAAATACATTTACTATTCTCTCACTACGATGGAGTCAGCTCCGATAGATTCTCCAAACAACAGGTGAGCCCTACAGCTTAGCCAAATCAAAAGGTTAAATCCATCTTAAGTCCATTTATCTTCCCCACAGCTACTTTGATGAATAGGCCAGTCCTCTAAGCTTCACCAGTGCAACTGCATTTACAACGATAATGATGTCTGTGCAGATGACGAAGCATCAACCGCTAATAGCTTTTCGAGACGCAAAGCCAGCAAAATGTCATCCTGAGCCGACCTTCATTGGCCGGGCTTGCGCTCTTAGGCGGCTGCTCTCCCAGTTGTATTGTTATGTGTCTACAACTGATGATCCGGAAATCGGACTGTATTAAGCATCTTACCGCAATGCTCTACAACAGGATTTGGGAAAGATTAATCCAGGCATTGGGCATACACCACGGTTTCTTTTATGGTGTACATTCGATTTATGCATCTATTTTAGCTCATAGGCCCACTTCTTGACTAGTATCCTGCTGTTCCATAGATGCGGGTTAGATGTGCATTTGTTAATAGTAGACCTCTGGTGCTGGCAGGGCATAACATGATATATAAGATCAAGCAGGAGAACATCAAGCCATAACACTGTGAAACCCTAGACAAACAGGCTATATGGTTGTAGGCTATCAGTAGAGCAGTACAATGATATGCCCAGATCAGAGCTAGCGTCATAATCCCAGTTCATTATCATCTCAGTAACTCTATATATTAATGTATTTATTTATGTAATGTTTTATGCACACTCACGGGACCCTACACACACACACACACTGACACCAACACACACACACAAACACTCACTGCATTTTTTGCTCACACACATATAATATGTACATACAGTGCTTTTGGAAAGTATTCAGACCCCTTGACTTCTTCCACATTTTGTTACGTTACAGCCTTATTAAAACATGTATTAAATCTACTTTTCTCATCAGTCTACACACAATACCCCATAATGACAAAGCAAAAAAAAAAGGCTAATTTATTCAAAATAAAAAACGGAAATATCACATTTACATAAGTATTCAGCCCCTTTACTCAGGACTGTTGAAGCACCTTTGCCTTTGTTTACAGCATCGAGTCTTCTTATGTATGTCGCTACAGGCGTGGCTCACCTGTATTTGAGGAATTTATCCCCTTCTCTGCAGATCCTCTCAAGCTCTGTCAGGTTGGATGGGGAGAATTGCTGCACAGCTATTTTCAGATCTCTCCAGAGATGTTAGATCAGGTTCAAGTCCAGGCTCTGGCTGGGCCACTCAAGGACATTCAGAGACTTGTCCTGAAGTCACTCCTGCGTTGTCTTGGCTTTGTGCTTATGGTCATTGTCTTGTTGGAAGGTGAACCTTCACCCCAGTCTGAGGTCCTGAGCACTCTGGAGCAGGTTTTCATCAAGGATCTTTCTGTACTTTGCTCCGTTCATCTTTGCCTCGATCCTGACTGGTCTCCCAGTCCCTGCCACTGAAAAACATCCCCACAGCATCATTCACCGTAGGGATGGTGCCAGGTTTCCTTCAGTGTTTTGGTACCCTTCCCCAGATCTGTGCCTCAACCCAATCCTGTCTCGGAGCTCTACGGACAATTCCTTCGACCTCATGGTTTGGTTTTTGCTCTGACATGCACTGTCAACTGTGGGAGCTCAGACAGGTGTGTGCCTTTCCGAATCATATCCAGTCAATTGAATTTACCACAAGTGGACTCCAATCAAATTGTAGAAACAAGTCAAGGATGATCAATGGAAACAGGATGCCTGAGCTCAATTTCACGTCTCATTGCAAAGGGTCTGAATACTAATGTAAATAAGGTATTTATGTTTTTTATGTTTAATACATTTGCAAACATTTCTAAAAACCTGTTTTCGCTTTGTCATTATGGGTACACACACACACACACACTGCTGCTACTCTGTTTATCATATATCCTGATGCTTACTCCTACATATATATCTACCTCTATCACTCCAGTATCCCTGCACATTGTATATATGGTATTGCATGAACCCAGCCTGCCACAACGATTCTCTAGAGCACTGACAAGGACATCCCGGATGACGCTGGGCCAATTGTTCCCAGCATTATGCGTCTCCTGGACGCAGCCAGGTATCGAACAAGGGTCTGTGCCTTAGACCACTGCACCACTCGGGAGTCCCCCCTATATAGCATGCTTACTTACTTTCTTGTGTTCTTCTTATTTCTTATTTTTATATTTTGTGTGTTTTTGTTCTACCTTATGTTATTTTTAGTATTACATTACATTGTTACTGATTACTGCATTGTTAGGTTTTGAGTTTGCAAGAAAGGATATTTTTTCACTGTACTTGTGCATGTGACATTAAAACTTGAAACTTGTTCAACTTCAAGCTGGTACGGCTGTAGGTGTGGTGATTTTGGAGCAGATGAGATGGGGTCAGTGGTATACACCTCTGGGGTTACAGGTACTTAATTCCCTATTTTACAATCGGAACACAATAGCTTTCACAGCAGACAATTTTCCCTCCCTATTCCTGTGGAAGACCTGCTAGCCTCGAGTCAGTCTACGTCCCTCACCCCTTCTACATCACTCCCCCTCTCTCTCTTTCTCTTTCCCATTCTCTCCCACTGCTAGCACACTCTCACACACACAGCGCCTCATTCTTGCAGACGAAAAGGTTTGAGTTGTTTCATTAACCTCCTGCTACTCTTTGTCGACCCAATCTGGGATTCTCAAAACAGTCCAGCGTGCTCTTGATCTGTGTGTGTGACAGCTTCCAATCACAACAAACAGCAGGACTCACACGGCCGGGGGGGGGAGCTAAGCAAACAGAATCAGCATTCTTTCATCTGGAGGCCTATATGATGAGGCCCATGTGAATTCACATTCATTATCCACATTAGATGGTTAACACTTTCAATTGACTTAGCATAGCTGCATATTTAAATGCCAACTCTCCGGGGGAACTTGTTAGCTTATTTAGCCAATTAGTCATCTCCACTAACCAACTGTTTCTAATGCGTAATGTGTCCCAGAATATTCTTGACAAATTACACAGGGCAGCAGAATATGCGTAAAGCATAAGGGAAGTTGTTAGGGAAAATGGGGTGTAATTTAGATGCCATCTTCATTGAGTCAATGTTATCCATGTCTGTCTGTGTAGAGTCAATCATAACAAGCCATGGGCTTGAAACATAAAAGGACATGCCATACGTCTCCCTCGTTATAATGCACAGGGTGTACACCATTATAGAAAACAGTTCTCTGATAACTACTGAAAGCTGGGATTTTATACAAGTGTGTTGATGGGTGAAGTCTGTGTATTACAGTGAAATAGCCCCACAACAAGGAAGTGCTTCATGATCACTTCTCACTGAAAGTCATGATGTTTCAGTGAATGCTCTAGGTGATGCCCTTCAGTCTACATACCATAACCCTGTGAGAGCTGATCTGATGGTATCTACCTCTCTCCTCTCCCCCTGGCTCTACCATGTCTGAGTGGAGTGGGGTACCCAGGTCTTCCTCTGTCCTTCACCACGGCTCCTCTCTCAGCTCAGTCTAGTGTTGTGAAGGCCTGACCCTTGTCACAGGCTGATGAATGGAAGCCTGTGCTGTCTGATTCTCCTCTGGGGGGCAGTTCCATTGTTACAGGGTCACCTCATTTCATTTTAAGCCAGCAAAAAAAGGAGGTTGATGAAATGAAGATGGCACTTTTCATCCGTTCGATGCCATAAGTGTCAAAGTTCGCTCTCTCGCTCTCCTCTCTCCACAGTTCCCATTCGGAGAGTAAATGGGAGCAGAGACTAACCCAGTCCACCCCACAGTGTTCCTGTGGACATTTGGTAGAGGCTGGAATCTCCCTGGTTTAGACTGTATTCTCACTATGGGAGATTTTCTAGAGGTTTCGAGAAAATACCCTAGGCTAGACCTTTTACTGTAATGTAAACATGTGAACTGGTCACGTCTCCCACGACACCTCCTTGAAGATATCATCTTCAAACAAGTATTCCTT
This sequence comes from Oncorhynchus clarkii lewisi, assembly GCF_045791955.1. NCBI lineage: Eukaryota > Metazoa > Chordata > Actinopteri > Salmoniformes > Salmonidae > Oncorhynchus > Oncorhynchus clarkii. Next base: position 19,476,487 of record NC_092147.1, on the reverse strand, counting down.
CCTATTGAGCTCTCATTCCAAACCTACCATCTTGATTCCCCACACAATTGTGTTACCATTTAATTTAGGTAGATACTGAAGTCTTTCTGGTTAATCTCTGCATAATGTTCGCTCCAAACCCCTGTATTATAAATGTCAAGATGACTCTGGGCTTAGCCTCTGTTATAATTCATGGCAGAGATTGATATGACAGTGAAACCCTGCTCTAACAATGTTGTATTAAAATAGTCACAATATGTCTTCATGGCATTTGAATGTGTCTTTAACAAATGTCTCAACATACTTTAAGTTTGTGCTTCTGAGGACGTAGCTACAGGTCACTCATAATCATTCCAATTTGCTTTGCTCAAATTCATCACTGAACAGAATGATTGTTTTATGTTGTTAGTTTGCCTCAAACTTGATATGGGCTTGTTAAGACTGTTGCTATGGAAATGACATGTTCACTTCTGTTGTGTTGGCAGTGCACCAAGTGTTTTCCCACTAAAGCCTGCACTCACAGTGCTACTCAGAAACACACAGACCAGATATCTTGGCCAGGTCGCAGTTGCAAATGAGAACTTGTTCTCAACTAGCCTATCTGGTTAAATAAAGGTGAAATAAATCAAAATAAAAAGATACAGTAGAGATGGCGAAAATGCGAAAACATCATCTCACAGAATCAGTTTTAATGAACAACATTGTCAAGATCTAATTTATTACTTTTGAATCACAGCTTCAGCATATAGCCCTCACTATAGATACAATTCATACATCAAGATAATGACTGATACAGTTAAATTGTGGTTTTCACAATTGAACAAATAGTGCAATCAATGGCCATGGCTGCATAGAAATATGGTGTAATCAAGCAGCTATTAAAGCAGCTATAACAAAGTTCAGTTAGATCAGCATCAGTTACTAAAATTAGCTCCAGGTAAAACATGCTTGCTATAGACTAACCATTTCCTCATAAAACATATCTAATTAAAAGTGCAACATTCACTATGTTTATTGAGCTCTGGTACGGTTGCCAGTACTTAGCTAGTTACTGAGGAGAAACGTTTCAGATGGCTCTACCCAAACATGGCAACCGGATAGAGGCGGGCGACTGGGGGCGCAGTAGAACTCAAAGGGCACCTCTAAGCAGTGCTCTGCCATGCCAGGCAAAGCTTGGGCATCATGCTGGCACCTGGCAACATTTGCAGATAGATTAGGCATGATAGTAGTCTGCTTTAAAGCTTATCATCAGTATCTGCTAATCAGGGGCTCGCTTAATGCGCTGCATTCATTACAGTCAGACAGACATAGTAAATGATCTGTCTCTGTCTCCACAGCCCGCTAATTAATGTGACTCTCTCCGGCTGGCACTGCTTAAAGTCGAGTGCTTTTCGCAAAGGACCTTTTCCTTCAGAAATGAAGCCACATGGAGAACAGAACACACTGTGAAGTCTGAGCCCCCATCATGCCTGTGGTCTCTCTCCATGTCTCTAATAGACGCATAGTAAACAATGGCCTTAATTTTTGTGCCTGGGAAATAATGATCTGATGCATTTACTAGCTAAGCCTCTCTGAGACAATGGTGGACGCACAAACCAACCTCAACGTGACTGCCACCTCATTTAAGACAAGAGAAATCACGGAGATAAAGATTCCGCCCATAACTGAACCACGCTCTTTCTGGTGAAATCTGCTGCAAATTAGCATGTCTTGTCAGTAATGTTCAGCAACATTGTTTATTTTAAAGCAATGGATGGATCTATGTTGTAGCAGCAGTGATCCTAATAAACCTTTGTCTCAGTCTCTCTAGATGTTTCTGGTGGTAGTGGTGTTCATGGGGATGTCCTTGCTGCTCTTCCCTGGGCGCTGTGTCATCTTAACTACATCAACATTAACATTATCTTGGTTCTTGCGGAAGCAGTAAACCCCGTAGAGGCGGAACTTCAAGTCGGGGAAGCCCAGGTGGCGGACCCCCGGTTGGGGCCCTCCGCAGCGGGTGCGTGGGTTGACGATGGGGTAGCGGATACTTGCGTCCTCCAGCCAGCCGGCCTCACAGCGATCCAGTAGCTGGATCTTCCAGGCAGCATAGAGCTGACCCACCTTGGCCACCACCGAGCTGTCACGCAGGCACGCCTTCACTGCCTCAGCATAGTTAACCTTCTTAAAACGCTTCAGGAAATACACCTCACCTGGAGGAGAGAGGAGGGGAGGAGAGAGAGAGAGAGAGAGAGAGAGAGAGAGAGAGAGAGAGAGAGAGAGACAGAGACAGAGACAGAGACAGAGACAAAGAGAGAAACAGACAGCCAGAAAAGACAAGGAGAGAAATTGCCAGGGGTGTGAGACAAAGAAATAAAGACAGAGAACCACATGAGACAGCAGCAGATTCCCTGAGGGGAGAGATCCTGAGTTCTTATGGCCTAGACCAGTCTGATACCTCGCCTATAGAATGTGTTCCCAATCTCTAATCAACCAAACATCCGTCTGGGCAGCTGCTCAAAATCGAAAAGCAATACAGCATCGGTGGACAGTAAAATACTTCAATTTCTACTTTCATCTTGCACTGGGAAGACTTCTCGCCTACCAGAATTTACAGAATTGGAATCATGATTGCAGAAAGTATTTGAGCTAAAATGAAGCTGAGTTAAGTTTTTACAGAGAGAAATAAAAAAGCAACCCTAGAAAACACAGGGTAGTTTTCTACCACAGAACGGCTGCCAACAGCCTTACACTTGGCTATCGATTTTGCGTTTGTTTATGTGGCTGATGCCTGTTAGGGAGGAATATTGTCTCATATTTCCCCAAAGGTTACTGTGTTAATATCTTCCAGCTGGTCAGTGCAACAGTATCCCCTACCATTACTCCTGAAGATAGCCCACATCTCAGGCCAGTCTGTCTGTTGACTGTAATTAACTCACTGCAATGAAGAGACTGCTAGGTCTCCACTATGAAGTACCAGGTTAATGTTCGACTATGGCTACTGTGTACTTTATCTTCTCTAGTTCAGATTTGTTTTAATTTGATTTATTTAACCTTTATTTAACTAGGCAGATGCTCAGATATTGTTGACAAAATGACTTTTACTTTAATGTTCACAGGAAGAAAATCATTACTTTTATTCAGTCTCAGGAGAAGAAAAAAAATTGAAAATCTATTTTGTTTCGGAATGCATCCAATGTTGTTATTTCTTTGCCGACTGAGTCACAATCTTGCCGTAGCACTCAACGGCTGTACCCATAAATCAAGATTCTCAAATTGAATGTTTCAATTCCCTGGTAGCAGATGGATAATTCTGTCATGATGAGTTCTTGTACAGTAGAGCAGCAGTGTAGCAGCAGTGCTCCTAAATTTGTTTTGAGCCATAGAACCAGACTAGGCTTCTTCCCCTGCCACGACTGTGTGGAAGTGTTGATGGAAATCAAAGGAGAGGAGATAAAAGCACAGCTAGAAGACCCTGTGGCCCTTTTAAGAGGGCGGAATCAACACAAGGTTAGGGGATCACAGGCAGGGATCAGAGACAGGCTCCTATCGCTGCTGTGGACTCTGGCTGCATCTCAATACATCTTGCCTCATCTCCCTCCCTTCGTCTGAACAGATCTGAAAACACTGTATAGTCAGAGCAGAGGCAATACAGTGGAAAGATATCTGGGGAATCTACCCGTCACCAATCAATGTTAATATATCTCATCTGCTCAAGAAAAGTAAAAAGTAAGCATGGAAAGGACCCCACACACACCACACACTCACCATTGAGGTTGGAGGTGAAACAGAAAGCATCGTAGCGCTCATCCTCTTTGTGTCTGTAGCCGTAGTTGCGTACCCCTGCAGGGGTGTCCTTGCGGCCACACTGGTCCCGGGGGTGGGAGATGGGGTACTGGACGGAGCCGTCCTCCAGCCAGCCTGCGTTGCACCAGTCCAGGCCCTCTAGCCAGGCCTTGTGGAGCTGGGCATGGGAGGCCAGGATGGCATCCTGCTCCTTACACACGTCCTCAGCCTGGTGGTAATTCAGCTTGTAGCGCCCCACCCGTGGGTAGTATGGGAACACCACGCCTGGAGGAGAGAGAGAGATACTGAACTATGAGGACAAGTTACTCATGTTGTGAAAGCTGAAAAACACTAACTCCATTCTGCCAGTTACATTTTCAAATACTTCATTTTTCATTTTGACTGAGGTCTTACACCACACATAACCCATCTAACCGCTACAGAGGGCAGTGAGTAAAGCCCAATACATCACTGGGGCACAGCTCCCTGCCATCCAGGACATCTATACCAGGCGGTGTCAGAGGAAGGCCCTACAAAATTGTGAAAGACTCCAGTCACCCAAGGCATAGACTGTTCTCTCTGCTACCGCATGGCAAGCGATGGCAATGCACCAAGTCTGGAACCAACAGACTTGGTGCAACAGAACCAACAAATAAAATAAAATACATTTTTATTTGTCACATGCGCTGAATACAACAGTTACAACCTTACAGTGAAATGCTTACATACAAGCCCTTAACCAACAATGCTTTAAGAAGTTGTGAGAAAAAAAAAGTTAAGTAAAAAATTGAAAATAAATTGAAAATAATTCAACAGAAGCAGTAAAATAACAAGAGAGGCTATATACAGGGGGTAACGGTACTGAGTCAATGTGTGGGGGTAATTGAGGTAATATGTACATGTAGGTAGAGTTAAAGTGACTATGCATAGATTATAAACAGAGAGTAGAAGCAGCGTAAAAGGGGGGTCTGGGGAGCCCTTTGATTAGCTGTTCAGGAGTCTTATGGTTTGGGGGTAGAAGCTGTTTAGAAGCCTCTTGCACCTAGACTTGTAGAGAGAACAGTCTATGAGGGTGGCTGGGGTGGCTGGAGTCTTAGACAATTTTTAGGGCCTTCCTCTGACTGCTTGATATAGAGGTCCTGGGTGGCAGGAAGCTTGGCCCCAGTGATGTACTGGGCCATACGCAATACCCTCTGTAGTGCCTTTAAAAAAAATGTTTTACCTTTATTTAACTAGGCAAGTCAGTTAAGAACAAATTCTTATTTTCAATGATGGCCTAGGAAAAGTGTGTTAACTGCCTGTTCAGGGGCAGAACGACAGATTTGTACCTTGTCAGCTCGGGATTTGAACTTGCAACCTTCCGGTTACTAGTCCAAAGCTCTAACCACTAGGCTTCCCTGCCGCCTTGTGGTCAGAGGCCGAGCAGTTGCCATACCAGGCAGTGATGCAACCAGTCAGAATGCTCTCGATGTTGCAGCTGTAGAACCTTTTGAAGATCTGAGGACCCATGCCAAATCTTTTCAGTCTCCTGAGGGGGAATAGGCTTTGTCATGCCCTCTTCACGACTATATTGGTTTGTTTGGACCATGATCATTTGTTGGTGATATGGACACCAAGGAACTTGAAGCTCTCAACCTGTTCCACTACAGCCCTGTTGATGAGAATGGGGGCGTGCTCGGTCCTCCTTCTCCTGTAGTCCACAATCATCTCGGGGAGGGAGAGGTTGGTGTCCTGGCACCACCCGGCAAGGTCTCTGACCTCTTCCCTATATGCTGACTCATCATTTTGGGTGATCAGCTCTACCACTGTTGTGTCATCGGCAAACTTGATGATGGTGTTGGAGTCGCGCCTGGCCGTGCAGTCATGAGTGAACAGGGAGAATAGGAGGGGGCTGAGTACGCACCCCTGAGGGGCCCCCGTGTTGAGGATCAGTGTGGCGGCTGTGTTGTTCCCTACCCTTACCACCTGGGGGCGGCCCAGGATCCAGTTGCAGAGGGAGGTGTTTAGTCCCAGAATCCTTAGCTTAGTGATGAGCTTTGAGGGCACTATGGTGTTGAACGCTAGACTGAAGTCAATGAATGACATTCTCACATAGGTGTTCCTTTTGTCCAGGTGGGAAAGGGCAGTGTTGAGTGCAATAGAGATTGCGTCATCTGTGGATCTGTTTGGGTATTATTCAAATTGGAGTGGGTCTAGGGTTTCCGGGATAATGGTGATGATGTGAGCCATGACCAGCCTTTCAAAGCATTTCATGGCTACAGATGTGAGTGCTACGGGTCGGTAGTCATTTAGGCAGATAACCCACTGTTCCTAGGCCGTCATTGAAAATAAGAATTTGTTCTTAACTGACTTGCCTAGTTAAAAAAAGTTGAAGAAAAATAAACTCAGTCAGTGAAGAGACTTGCCAGTTGGTCAGCACCTGCTCGCAATACACGTCCTGGTTATGTGTCTGTTATGTGTCTGGCCCTGTGGCCTTGTGAATGTTGACCTGTTTAAAGGTCTTATTCACATCGGCTATGGAGAGCGTGATCACACAGTCATCCCGGAGCGGTTGGTGCTCTCATGCATGTTTCAGTGTTACTTGCCTTGAAGTGAGGCAAGTAACACTAGCTCATCTGGTAGGTTCGTGTCACTGGCCACTTTCTTATTGTGTTTCCCTTTGTAGTCTGTAATAGTTTCAAGCCCTGCCACATCCGATGAGCGTCAGAGCCGGTGTAGTACGATTCAATGTTAGTCTTGTATTGACGCTTTGCCTGTTTGACAGTTCGTCGAGGGCATAGCGGGATTTCCTATAGGCTTCTGGTTTAGAGTCCCGCTCCTTGAAAGCGGCAGTGCGGATGTTGCCTTGTTTGGTTATGTACGTACGGTCACTGTGGGGACGGCATCATCAATGCACTTATTGATGACGTCAGTGACTGATGTGGTGTACTCCTCAATGTTATCAGAAGAATCCTGGAACATATTCCAGTTTGTGCTAGCAAAACAGTCCTGTAGCTTAGCATCTGCTTCATCTGACCACTTTCTTATTGACCGAGTCACTGGTGCTTCCTACTTTAGTTTTTGCTTGTAATCAGGAATAATGGTCAGATTTGCCATAGAGGGCGAGGGAGAGCTTTGTATGCATCTCTGTGTGTGGAGTAAAGGTGGTCTAGAGTGTTTCCCCTCTGATTGCATATTTAACATGCTGATAGAAATGAGGTAAAACTGATTTGAGTATACAGCTCATTGAGTGCGGTCTTAGTGCCAGCATCGGTCTGCAGTGGTAAACAGACAGCTATGAAAAATATAGATGTAAACTCTCTTGGTTAATTGTGTGGTCTACAGCTTATCATGAGATTCTCTACCTCAGGCGAGCAAAACCTCGAGACTTCCTTAGATTTCGTGCACCAGCTGTTGTTTACAAATATGCATAGGCCGCCTCCCATTGTCTTACCAGAGGTCGCTATACTATCCTGCCGGAAAAGCTTAAAACCCGGCAGCTCTATGTTAATCATGTTGTCGTTCAGCCACGACTCGGTGAAACATAATACATTACAGTTTTAATGTCCCGTTGGTAGGATATATACATGCTCGTAGTTTGTCTATTTTATTATCGATTATGAAGGTAGATTACCCTCTCGGCGACGGATCCTTACAAGGCACCCGGACCGTCGTCCATGATATACCTCTGTCTTTTCCTTCTACGAATGACGGGGATGAGGGCCTTGTCGGGTGTCTGGAGTAAATCCTTCCCATCCGACTTGTTGAAGAAGAAGATTTCCTCAAGAACGGGGTGAGTAATCGCTGCCCTGATATCAAGAAGCTCTTTTCGGTCATAAGACACGGTGGCAGAAACATTATGTACAAAATAACACAATTGGTTACGGGATCGTAAAATGGCAGCCATCTCCTTCGGCACCATTGTAGGTAACAGCTTCTACCCCCAGGACCCTGAACAGCTTCTACCCCCAAGCCATAAGACTGCTAGTTAAATAGTTAACCAACATCTATCCAGACTATCTGCATTGACCCCTTTTGCACTAACTCTTTCGACTCATAACATACGCTGCTGCTACCGTTTATTATTTATCCTGTTGCCTAGTCTCTTTATCCCTACATATATGTACATGTCGACCTCAATTACCTCGTACCCCTGCACATCAACTCGGTACTGGTACCCTGTGTATATAGTAAAGTTATCATTACTCGTTGTGTAATGAAACAGTCAGGGGTCACCAAGTCCAACATAGCTTCAGCGTGTAAATCAGCTAGAAAGATGTGTCGGCATTGAGTAATTGTCTCTGGCCCCCACCCGGTTAGGGGGAGTGATGAGCTCTACAGCAGTCTCACAACTCAATCGCTGGTTGAAAACTGTTTTTGCCCCTCCCAAAAGATAGAATTTGTAGATAATTGGCCCTCTTTCTGGGACTCACCCACAAATAGGACAAAGCCTGGCCTGTTGAGGAGTGGCGGACTCCATCCTAGCTGGAGGGGTGCTCTCATCTTATCTACGAACATAGACAGGGCTCTAACTCCCCTAGCTCCACAATGAAATAGGGTGCAGGCCAGGCAGCAGGCTGTTAGCCAGCCTGCCAGCATAGTGGAGTCTGCCACTAGCACAGTCAGTGTAGTCAGCTCAGCTATCACCATTGAGACGGTATCTGTGCCTCGACCATGGTTGGGCAAAACTAAACATGGCGGTGTTCACCTTAGCAATCTCACTAGAATAAAGACCTCCTCCATTCCTGCCATTATTGAAAGAGATCGTGATACCTCACATCTCAAAATAGGGCTACTTAATGTTAAATCCCTCACTTCCAAGGCAGTTATAGTCAATGAACTAATCACTGATCATAATCTTGATGTGATTGGCCTGACTGAAACATGGTTTAAGCCTGATGAATTTACTGTGTTAAATGAGGCCTCACCTCCTGGTTACACTAGTGACCATATACCCCGCGCATCCTGCAAAGGCAGAGGTGTTGCTAACATTTACTATAGCAAATGTCAATTTACAAAAAAAAAAAAATATGTTTTTGTCTTTTGAGCTTCTAGTCATGAAATCTATGCAGCCTACTCAATCTGTAACGGTTTTCCGTATGAGAAGGAGAGTCGGACCAAAATGCAGCGTGTAGATTGCGATCCATGTTTTAATAAACAAACGTAAAACACGAATCAATACAAACACTACAAAATAAAGAATGTAACGAAAACCTAAACAGCCCTATCTGGTGAAAACACATAGACAGGAACAATCACCCACAAACACACAGTGAAACCTAGGCTACCTAAATATGGTTCCCAATCAGAGACAATGACAAACACCTGCCTCTGATTGAGAACCATATCAGGCCGAACATAGAACTGGACAAACTAGACATGTAACATAGAATGCCCACTCAGATCACACCCTGACCAACCAAAACATAGAAACATACAAAGTAAACTATGGTCAGGGTGTGACACAATCACTTTTTAAGGCTACTGTTTACAGGCCTCCTGGGCCATATACAGCGTTCCTCACTGAGTTCCCTGAATTCCTATCTGACCTTGTAGTCATAGCAGATTATATTCAAATTTTTGGTGACTTTAATAGTCACATATAGAAGTCCACAGACCCACTCCAAAAGGCTTTCGGAGCCATCATCGACTCAGTGGGTTTTGTCCAACATGTCTCCGGACCTACTCACTGCCACAGTCATACTCTGGACCTAGTTTTGTCCCATGGAATAGATGTTGTGGATCTTAATGTTTTTCCTCATAATCCTGGACTATCGGACCACCATTTTATTAAGTTTGCAATCGCAACAAATAATCTGCTCAGACCCCAACCAAGGAGCATCAAAAGTCGTGCTATAAATTCTCAGACAACCCAAAGATTCCTTGATGCCCTTCCATACTCCCTCTGCCTACCCAAGGATGTCAGAGGACAAAAATCAGTTAACCACCTTGCTGAGGAACTCAATTTAACCTTGCGCAATACCCTAGATGCAGTTGCACCCATAAAAACTAAAAACATTCGTCATAAGAAACTAGCTCTCTGGTATACAGAAAATACCCGAGCTCTGAAGCAAGCTTCCAGAGGAATGGAAATGGTGCCACACCAAACTGGAAGTCTTCCGACTAGCTTGGAAAGACAGTACCGTGGAGTATTGAAGAGCCCTCACTGCTGCTCGATCTTCCTATTTCTCCAACTTAATTGAGGAAAATAAGAACAATACAAAATTAATTTTTGATACTGTCGCAAAGCTAACTAAAAAGCAACATTCCCCAAGAGAGGATGGCTTTCACTTCAGCAGTAAGAAATTCATGAACTTCTTTGAGGAAAAGGTCATGATCATTAGAAAGCAAATTAAGGACTCCTCTTTAAATCTGCGTATTCCTCCAAAGCTCAGTTGTCCTGAGTCTGCACAACTCTGCCAGGACCTAGGATCAAGGGAGACACTCAAGTGTTTTAGTACTATATCTCTTGACACAATGATGAAAATAATCATGGCCTCTAAACCTTAAAGCTGCATACTGGACCCTATAACTAAACTACTGAAAGAGCTGATTCCTGTGCTTGGCCCTCCTATGTTGAACATAATAAACGGCTCTCTATCCACCGGATGTGTACCAAACTCACTAAAGGTGAGAAAAAGCCAAACCTTGACCCAGAAAATATTTTTAAAACTATGGAATCTCCCATTCCTCTCAAAAGAAATTGAAAAAGCTGTTGGCAGCAACTCACTGCCTTCCTGAAGACAAACAATGTAAACAAAATGATTCAGTCTGGTTTTAGACCCCATCATAGCACTGAGACTGCACTTGTGAAGGTGGTAAATTACCTTTTAATGGCGTCAGACCGAGGCTCTCCATTTGTCCTCCTAGACTTTAGTGCTGCTTGAGATACCATCGATCACCACATTCTTTTGGAGAGATTGGAAACCCAAATTGGTCTAAACAGACAAGTTCTGGCCTGATCTTATCTGTCGGAAAGATATCAGTTTGTCTCTGTGAATGGTTTGTCCTCTGACAAATCAACTGTAAATTTCGGTGTTTCTCAAGGTTCCGTTTTAGGACCACTATTGTTTTCACTATATATTTTACCTCTTGGGGATGTCATTCGAAAACATCATGTTAACTTTCACTGCTATGCGGATGACACACAGCTGTACATTTCAATGAAACATGGTGAAGCCCCAAAATTGCCCTCGCTGGAAGCCTGTGTTTCAGACATAAGGAAGTGGATGGCTGCAAACCTTCTACTTGGAAACCCGAACAAAATAGAGATGCTTGTTCTAGGTCCCAAGAAACAAATAGATCTTCTGTTGAATCTGACATGGTTGTACAGTCGTCTCAAATAAAACTGTAAAGGACCTCGGGGTTACTCTGGACCCTGATCTCTCTTTTGACGAACATATCAAGACTGTTTCAAGGACAGCTTTTTTCCATTTACGTAACATTGCAAAAATCTGAAATGTTCTGTCCAAAAATGATGCAGAAAAATGAATCCATGCTTTTGTTACTTCTAGGTTAGACTGCTGCAATGCTCTACTTTCCGGCTACCTGGATAAAGCACTAAATAAACTTCAGTTAGTGCTAAATACGGCTGATAGAATCCTGACTAGAACAAAAAAAAAAGATAATATTACTCCAGTGCTAGCCTCCCTCCACTGGCATCCTGTTATGGCCCGGACTGATTTCAAGGTTTTACTGCTAACCTACAAAGCATTACATGGACTTGCTCCTACCTATCTTTCTGATATGGTCCTGCCGTACATACCTACACGTACACTATGGTCACAAGACGCAGGCCTCCTAATTATCCCTAGAAATTCTAAGCAAACAGCTGGAGGCAGGGCTTTCTCCTATAGAGCTCCATTTTTATGGAATGGTCTGCCTACCCATGTGAGAGACGCAGACTCGGTCTCAACCTTTAAGTCTTTATTGAAGACTCATCTCTTCAGTAGGTCCTATTATTGAGTGGGAAGGTGAACGGAAAGGCACTGGAGAAACGAACCGCCCTTGCTGCCTCTGCCTGGCCGGTTCCCCTCTCTCCACTGGGATTCTCTGCCTCTAACCCTATTACAGGGGCTCAGTCACTGGCTTACTGGTGCTCTTCCATGCCGTCCCTAAGAGGGGTGCATCACTTGAGTGGGTTGAGTCACTGACGTGATCTTCCTGTCTGGGTTGGCACCCCCCCTTGGGTTGTGCCGTGGCAGAGATTTTTGTGTGCTATACTCGGCCTTGACTCAGAATGGTAAGTTGGTGGTTGAAGATATCCCTCTAGTGGTGTGGGGGCTGTGCTTTGGCAAAGTGGGTCGGGTTATATCCTTCCTGTTTGGCCCTGTCCGGGAGTATCATCGGATAGGGCCACAGTGTCTCCTGACCCCTCCTGTCTCAGCCTCCAGTATTTATGCTGCAGTAGTTTATGTGTCGGGAGGCTAGGGTCAGTCTGTTATATCTGGAGTATTTCTCCTGTCTTATCCGGTGTCCTGTGTGAATTTAAGTATGTTCTCTCTAATTCTCTCTTTCTCCCTTTCTTTCTTTCTCTCTTTCAGAGGACCTGAGCCCTAGGACCATGCCTCAGGACTACCTGGCATGATGACTCCTTGCTGTCCCCAGTCCACCTGGCAGTGCTGCTGCTCCAGTTTCAACTGTTCTGCCCGGGGCTATGGAACCCTTACCCTTAATTGTTTTTCTCTGCATTGTTGGGAAGGGCCCATATGTAAGCATTTCACTGTTAGTCTACACCTGTTGTTTACAAAGCATATGACAAATAAAATGTGATTTGATTTGAACCCTTCAACCTTAACCCCTGACCTTCAAGATCCAGGTTGACAAATCCCGTGTCGTCCTCCATGTCGTTGGTGACCTCGCACTCGTAGCGTCCGTAGTCCTCCAAAGTGACGTTGTGGATGATGACAGATGCGTCTCCCGGTCCATTCTGTTCTAGAGACACACGGCCCCGGTACGATCTGAACACCCTCTGCTGAAGGCCCAACGCCACAAACACGTCCTCAAACACCAGTGCATCCGTCACCTTGGTCCACTTGATACGGATGCGGTTGGGGTCGGAGCTCTCGGGTTCGTGGTGGTAGCGGCAGGGCAGAGTGATGGAGCCTCCCCGGTGGGTGATCACTTTACCAGGGGCGGTCTGAACGATCACTGCTCCAGTGTCATCCTCTGGACACAAAGAGGGAGAATAAAGGAAGAAGAATGGTCAGGAGAGGTAAGGTTGGGAGGAATTATGCTTTTCAATGATCTGGTCCTGCAAGGGGGTCCACTCTGGCCTGCAGGTGGTTTGATTAAAACATTATCATAATAATATTTACATTTTTTGTATTTCTTGGCAGGGAAAAAACTCTATATACTTTGAAATGACTAAAACCAAATTGAAACTCTGTAGAAATTATATCGTACCTACATTCACACAGTTTTTTGACTGTGTCCAGCTCGCTAATAATCACATAAATGAAAGCTAGGCAGTCAGGGAGCATTAACAATTCCCTAAAAGATGGATAGAGGACCATTTTTTGTGCGCCCCTCGAGACCTTATTGAAGAGCGAATATGACACCCTTGAGCTGACCTGTACTTTACCTACAGTGCATTAGAAAGTATTCAGAATCCTTGACTTTTTCCACATTTTGTTATGTTACAGCCTTATTCTAAAATGGATGAAATACCTTTTCCCCCTCATCAATCTACATACAATACTTCATAACGACAAAACCAAAACAGATGTTTTCAAAATTTTGCAAATTTATAAAAATGAAAGAATGAAATACCTTATTTACAAAAGTATTCCGACCCTTTGCAATGTTACTCGAAATTGAGCTCAGCTGCATCCTGTTTCCATTGATCATCCTTGAGATGTTCCTACAACTTGATTGGAGTCAACCTGTGAAAAATTCAATTGATTGGACATGATTTAGAAAGGCACACATCTCTCTATATAAGTGCATGTCAGAGCAAAGACCAAGCCATGAGGTCGAAGAAATTGTCTGCTGTGCTCCGAGACAGGATTGTGTTGAGGCACAGATCTGGGGTAGGGAACCGAAAAATGTCTGCAGGATTGAAGGTCCCCAAGAACAAAGTGGCCTCCATCATTCTTAAATGAAAGAAGTTTGGAACCACCAAGACTCTTCCTAGAGCTGGCCGCCCGGACAAAATTAGCAATCGGGGAAGAAGGGCCTTGGTCAGCGAGGTGACCAAGAATCCAATGGTCACTCTGTCAGAGCTCCAGAGTTCCTCTGCAGTACTCCACCAATCAGGCCTATATGATAGAGTGGCCAGACGGAAGCTACTCCTCAGTACAAGACATATGACAGCCCGTTTGGAGTTTGCCATAAGGCACCTAAAGAACTCTCAGACCATGAGAAACAAGATTCTCTATGATGAATCCAAAATTGAACTCTTTGGCCTGAATGCCAAGCAGTCTGGAGTAAACCTGGCACCATCCCTATGGTGAATGATGCTGTGGGGATGTTATTCAGTGGCAGGGACTGGGAGACTAGTCAGGATCGAGGGAAAGATGAACGGAGCAAAGTACAGAGAGATCCTTGATGAAGACCTGCTCCAGAGCGCTCAGGACTTCAGACTGGGGCGAAGGTTCACCTTCCAACAAGACAAAGATCCTAAGCATACAGCTAAGACAACACAGGAGTGGCTTCGGGACAAGTCTATGAATGTCCTTGAGTGTCCCAGCCAGAGCCCGGACTTGACCCCAATCAAACATCTCTGGAGAGACCTGAAAATAGCTGTGCAGCGACACTCCCCATCCAACCTGACAGAGCTTGAGAGGATCTGCAGAGAAGAATGGGAGAAGCTCCCCAAATACACGTGTGCCAAGCTTGTAGCGTCATACCCAAGAAGACTTTAGGCTGTAATCGCTGCCGAAGGTACTTCAACAAAGTACTGAGTAAAGGGTCTGAATACTTCCATTTTTTTTATTTGTAATAGATTTGCAAACATTTCTAAAAACTTGTTTTTGCTTTGTCATTATGGGGTATTGTGTGTAGAGTGATAAAGGGGAGAAAATGATTTAATCCATTTTAGAATAAGGCTGTAATGTAAATGGTCAGAAAACTTTCCAAATGCACTGTATATAGGGACTACTGCTACAGTTATGGGAACCACCCAAACTTCAGTTAAAATATCAGGATAGTGAAAGTGTATATAATTAGATAGTATGTGAGCAAGAAAGATCCACAAAGCCTATCTTCTTCTCTCTACAATGGCTATCGTTTCCCCTGTGGGGGCCAATGGGGGTGAGGAGACGTGTCACCTGAGAGATGTGTGTTTCATCATCAAGACCAGACCCCAGCAAGCCTTGTTCTGTGTCCCTGGCACTGCCTCATTGAAGAAAGAACTTCTGAGCTGTGTTTGAATACCCGTACTAACATACTGTATACTACATACTTAATGAGTATATACTACATACTATATACTATTAGTTCATTTTATTATACTGTAACCGAACGGTATCCTTTCAGTTGAATGTACTAGCTCTTTGCCTGTCTACCAGAAGTTGATGCTGTTGCTATGCAACCTCTTGCTAGCTAGTTAGCCTAAAAATGACTAGTTAGACATTTTACAACTTCAGGTGTGTTCTTAAATTCAATCTGGAGTGCGCTCATAAATTCAGAGCATTGTCAGATTGTCCGTTTGTAAACTCCTCAAGCCGAGGAGTGGGGTTGATTTGAGCGTTCTTGCCTGGCAATCATGTACCCAAGCTGACGTTGGCTACCTTGCTATCTACTTCCAGACACAAATGAAACCACTCTGACCATTTTACTCGCCCTAGCAGAGCTGGTTAGGCCGTTTTCATGTTATCCAGAGCACGAATGTTCATTGAGAACGCACAACGACTATACCATTTAGCTAAGCTAAGAATGACGGGAATAATCAAGTAAATAAAAGTTGGCTAGTTAGTTAGATATCCTATTGTTAATATACTAGCAAGTTTGATGTATAAATAGCCAACTAATGTTAGGTAGCTAGCTAACATACCAGTACATACTGCTGTAATGATATGCTATGTGGTTTGTAAGGACATGTGCATTTCCTATTAGGTGTAGTAACGTAACACAGCCGTAATACGTTACTGCTTAGTAACAGCATAGTAACTAATATAAACAGATGTAGATCCCAGATACTACACTCCTCCCCCATAGTGTTTAACTCCCAGAGAACAAGGTAAATACATCAGGGAACTACTAATGCAATATCTGAACAATGCATTCTTAAACATTTTTCAACTACTGGGTTGAAGCAGACGTTTCAAAGCCCAGCACAAATCCAGGGGATTATTCTGCCCAGAAGATGTGTCCTAATAACTAACCCAGGTAATGTCCTTTTTCTTTCCTTTTATCTAGGACATATTAAAGTGTTTGTTTTACTATCCGTTACCTCCTTAACCAGCTCAACTCACAGGTCAAGCTTTTGAGGTGCCCTTCGCTGTCGAATAGGATATCTCCGCTCCTCCTGGGCTTCCAGTGGTGGGCCAGGTTCGAGTGGAAGGTCAGGCTGTCTCTCCCGTACGTCCACAGTCAGGAGAAAAGTCCTGGGGGTCGTTATTGTTCTTGTTCTCTCGGCATGTCTCTGCTGGGGCGTTGGACTGTAGCAGATGATCCACATGAACGTTGACCTGGCGATGACCAATTTGGACTTGGTAAGTCAAAGGTCCTCTGCGTTGCAAGATCACACCTGAGTTCCACAGGCGCTTGGGGTGTCTGAAATTACGTACCATCACCCTCTCTCCCTCTTTGAATTCTCTGACAGTCTTTGAGTGTCTGTCATGAGCTTTCTTCTGCTGTAGCTGGTGCTTTGCCTCAGTGCTTGACAAGTCTGGTTTCAACCATGTCAGGCATGGCGTGGTTGGCATTTCAGAAACAGTTCAGCTAGTGTACATTCCGTTACTGTGTGTGGTGTGTTACGGTAAGTAAACAGGAACCAGGGAAGCCTTTGGTGGGTGGACACAGACTGAACCTTTGAGTAGTCCAGGCCTTCTTAAAGGTTTGCACGGCTCTCTCCGCTGCTCCGTTTGATGCCGGATGGTAAGGTGGTGACAGGATGTGCCTTACTCCGTTGTTCTTGAGAAACATTTCAAAATCGTTTGACGTGAAAGGAGGGCCATTGTCCGATACGAGCTCCTTGACTAGTCCAAAGGATGCGAACAGGTGTCTGAGAAGATTGATGGTCTTCTCAGCTGTGGTCAGTTGAGTAGGGAACACTTCCATTCTCTTGGAATGGACATCGATGACAACAAGGAAATGTTTCTTGTCAATCTCGGCGTAATCCACATGGATGCGTTCCCAAGGTGTAGCAGCCCAGGACCATGGATGAAGAGGTGCAGCAGCAGGCTTATTGTGAACAGCTTCACAAGGTGAGCAGTGGCCTACATGCTGTTGAATGTCCTGATCCAGTCCAGGCCACCACAGATAACTGCGAGCGAGTACTTTCATTCGAGTGATCCCTGGATGTCCCTCATGCAGGTCAGATAGCAGTCTCCTCTGGAATTTGTGAGGTACCACCACACTTGATCCCCACATCCTTGATCGGACAACTGGTCTTTCTTGTCGATGAATGGACGAAGGTTATTGTCATTTATGAAGGTTGGCCAACCGCCTAATGTTAAGTCCAAGACTTTGGAAAGCACTGGGTCTTTCCTTGTTTCCTCTGCTATGTCTGAAGCAGATATGCGCAGTTCGTCAATGAGAGAGATCTGGAAGACTGCTCTATCATCTTCACTGTCGGAGTCACTATTGCATGGTAGTCTTGATAGTGCATCAGGCATTTGCGTGATCACTGGATCATCTGTACTCAATCTCGTCGTAGGCTAACAATATCAGAGCCCAACGTTGCATTCGAAGTGCAGCAAGGGTTGGTATAGCTGATTTTGGTCCAAGGATGGCCAACAGAGGCATGTGATCTGTCAGCAGTTGGAACTTCCTTCCGTAGAGGTATTTGTGAAACTTCTTCACTCCGAATATTATGCTCAGGGATTCCTTCTCAATTTGAGCATAATTTTTCTCACTTGGTGACAGAGTCCGTGATGCAAATGCGATAGGGTGTTCTTCACCTGACGGTAGAACGTGAGATGACGGCTCCTACTCCGTATGGAGATGCATCACACGCGGGTCTCAGCTTCATCTCTGTGTTGTAGTGGGCAAGCCACTTGCTCTTTAGCAGACGCTATTTGCAAGTCTTGAATGCTTCTTCGCATTTTGGGGACCAATTCCACTTTGTATCGGCCTGCAGCAGTTGGTGAAGCGGATGCAACAGTGTGGACAAGTTTGCCACAAACTTTCCGTAATAGTTCAGGAGTCCCAAAAATGACCTCAGCCCTGAGATATTTGTGGGTGCTGGTGCGTTTACGATTGCTTCCACCTTGCTGTTGGTTGGGTGCAGGCCTTGTGCATCAATCTTGTATCCGAGATACTCCACTGAGTCCTGGAGGAACTCACACTTGCTGCGTTTCATTCTCACTCCGTATTTTTCCAGTCTTGACATCACTAATAAATAAAATGCAAATTAATTACTTAAAAATCATATAATGTGATTTTCTGGATTTTTGTTTTAGATTCCGTCTCTCACAGTTGAAGTGTACCTATGATAAAAATTACAGACCTCTACATGCTTTGTAAGTAGGAAACACTGCCGATTTTGCAGGTTATCAAATACTTGTTCTCCCCACTGTATGCAGATACTTGGGAGGAACATCTGTCCTGTATTCAAGCCTAGCTGCGGGCCGCCTCACGATCAATCCGGCTAAATGTGAGTTTGCTCAGGCGACCATTACATACCTTGGAAAGGTGGTTGGACAGGGTGAAGTGCGTCCTGTTCAGGCTAAGGTGGTAGCTATTGATGCTTTTCCACCACCAACTACTAAAAAGGAACAGATGCGTTTCTTGGGAATGATTGGTTATTACGGTAGTTTTCTCTACTGTGGTCGCTCCCTTGACAGATTTGCTGAAAGCTAAGGCTGTTTACGTATGGTTTTCTAGTTGTCAACGGGCTTTTGAAGATGCAAAGAGGTTGCTTACCTCAACTCCAGTGTTGGCTGCTCCTTGTGTGGATTTGTCATTTACCTTGCAGGTGGATGCTAGTCATGTGGGGGCATGTGCAGTTTTGCTGCAAGCAGATGTGTCTGGGGTTGAGAGGCCTGTAATTTTCTATTCCAGAAAGTTGAACCATTATCAGTTGAACTACTCGGTCATTGAAAAAGAAGCGCTAGCACTTATATGGGCGCTACAACACTTCGAGGTGTATGTCGGGTCGGGAGTAGTGCCTATTGTGGTCTACACCAACCATAATCCTCTCACCTTTTTGAGGTCCATGATGTGTCCTAATCAGAGGAGAATGAGATGGTGTTTATTTTTTACAAGCATTCCATCTCGATGTGCGGCACATCCGGGGGACATAATGTCATTGCTGATGCGTTCTCTCGTGCGCCCTGTTCCTGAATGTCCATGTGACTGACCACTGTTATTTTGTGTCTGGTATTGTTGTGTTCTGTCACTCCAGTCTGTTCCCTTCTGGTCTCGTTTTCTTCTTTCCTCTTAAAGGTTGCTTCCTGTCCGCAAAGGTTGCTGAGGTCTGCAGAGGATGAGCTTGGCTGGGGCAAGTGGACTCAGAGGCTGGGTCAATTTGTGTGACTGGTATGCTGTCCCGGGGGCCTTGTTGGTCCCCGGTTTTATGGGGGGGTGTGACGACCCTCCTACTCTGTCTGCCGAATTCTTTCTCTTTGCTCTTGTTTTCCTTAATAGGATGTCGGTGGGCGGAGCCGGGAGGGTCGTCAGCAAAATGGGACACCTGGGTTTGGGTGTGTTCCATTCGTTGAGGAGACTCTCAATGCAGACACTGATTTTGGGCTGTGGCATTTTTGTGGCTGTTTTTGTTTGTTTGCGTTGGCACCTTTCAACACCCCTCATTATCACATTAATGCATGCCACCACTCACTTATACTACTGATTACTGACTACACACACCATTGTTAATTGTATTTAGTTAATAAATATATTTTGTTATTCCTTAGCTCCACGTTGTCTCCCTTTTTGTTATGAACTTTGAGCCGGTTCGTGACACTGTGTACAGGTACAGTGATCGGTAAGCTGCTCACAGCTGATGCTTAAAATTAGAGAGGGAGATATAAGACTCCAGCTTCAGTGATTTTTGCAATTCGTTCCAGTCATTGGCAGCGGAGAACTGGAAGGAAAGGCAGCCAAAGTAAGCATTGGCTTTCGGGATGACCAGTGCAATATACCTGCTGGAGAGCGTGCTACGGTTGGGTGTTGCTATGGTGACCAGTGAGCTGAGATAAGGCAGGGCTTTACCTAGCAAAGACTTATAGATTACTTGGAGCCAGTGGGTTTGGCAATGGATATGTAGTGAGGGCAAGCCAACGAGAGCATACAGGTGGCAGTGGTGGGTAGCATATGGGGCTTTGGTGACAAAACAGATGGCACTGTGATAGACTACATCCAGTTTGCTGAGTAGAGTGATGGGGGCTATTTTATAAATGACATCGCCAAAGTCAAGGATCGGTAGGTTAGTCAGTTTTATTAGGCTATGTTTGGCGGAAAGAGTGAAGAAGCCTTTGTTGCAAAATAGGAAGCCGATTCATGATTTAATATTGGATTGGAGATGCTAAATGTGAGTCTGGAAGGAGAATTTACTGTCTAACCAGACACCTAGGTAGTTGTCCACATATTCTAAGTCAGAACCGTCCGGAGTAGTGATGCTAGTCGGACGGGAGGGTGCGGGCAGCAATCGGTTGAAGAGTATGCACTTAGATTTACTAACATTTAAAAGCAGTTGGAGGCCACGGAAGGAGTGTATGACGTTGAAGCTCGTTTGGAGGTTTGTTAGCACAGTGTCCAAAGACGGGCCAGATGTATACAGAATGGTGTTGTCTACGTAGAGGTGGATAAGATAATCACCAGCAGCAAGAGCGACATCAATGATGTATACCGAGAAAAGAGTCGGCCCGAGAATTGAACCCTGTGGCACCCCCAGAGACTTCCAGAGGTCCGGACAACAGGCCCTCCGATTTGACACACTGAACTCTATCTGCGAGGCAGGCATTTGAGAAGCCAAGGCTATTGAGTCTGCCGTAATAATGCGTTGATTGACAGAGTCGAAAGCCTTGGCCAGGTAGATGAAGATGGTTGCACTGTACTGTCTGTTATCGATGGCGGTTATGAAATGGTTTAAGACCTTGAGCGTGGCTGAGGTGCACCCATGACCAGCTCGGAAACCAGATTGCATATTGGAGAAGGTACGGTGGGATTCAAAATGGTCGGTGATCTCTTTATTAACTTGGCTTTCGAAGATTTTAGAAGGGCAGGATGGATATAGGTCTATAACAGTTTGGGTCTAGAGTGTCTCCCCTTTGAAGAGAGGGATTACCGCAGCACCTTTCCAATCTTTGGGGATCTCAGATGATACGAAAGAGGTTGAATAGGCAGGTAATGGGGTTACAACAATTTTGGCTGATAATTTTAGAAGGAGAGGGTACAGATTGTCTCGCCCAGCTGATTTGTAGGGATCCAGATTTTGCAGCTATTTCAGAACATCAGCTGTCTGGATTTGAGTGAAGGAGGAGCGGGGGGGGGGGGGGGTTGTCAAGTTGCTGCAGGGTGTGCTGAGATGTTGGCCAGGGTAGGTTACCTAACAGTACGAACTCTGAATATAGATGGGGGGGGGGCGATCAATTCACATATGGTGTCCAGGGCATAGCTGGGGGCTGAAGGGGATCTATAACAAGTGGCAACGGTGAGAGACTTGCTTCTGGAAAGATGGATATTTATAGCCTACGTACCTCAGAATGTAGTGAAGCAATATGTGTGGGATGGGGATAGAGACAAAGTCAGAGATCTTACCTAGTACATGAACAACTTTCCTCCTTCCCTTCTCAGCATCGGCAGGGAGGGAGGTCACAGAGAGGACAAAGGTTAGGACCACGCAGGTCACTGTCCCCAGGAACAGGGGCTGTGAGGAGTGCTGCAAGGGAGGCAGGGAGAGAGGGACACATTTGAGTTTGAGTTATGGTGGTGCTCAATGGTGCTGCTAGGCATTCCTAAGGCCTGAAATGGCTAAGCTATATAACATGGAGGATGGACCAACTCCTATCTTGTTTAGGACATGACTAATGAGCAATTCTGAAACTGAACATCATGTGCTATATTATGCAGTGGTAAGAGAGTGCATTACACCATGTGATATAGCAATTCAGGAATAGGGCTTCTAACGTCACCGGACTTGGCACTAAATTATAACCCCAGGAGAAAGAGCGAGGTGATGAAGCTGCTCAATTAAGTAATTCAGAAATGGTATTACACAATTAGTTAGTCCAATTGGTTTGACCAAGGGGGCATTTAAGTCTGTATGTAGGTTAAGGTTGGAATATGGTGAAGTATTAGTTCAACTTCATTGTACAGTAGAATACATACAGTACCAGTAAAAAGTTTGGACACACCTACTCATTCAAGGGTTTTAATTTTGACTATTTTCTACATTGTAGAATAATAAAGACATCAAAACTATGAAATATTGGAATTATGTAGAAACCAAAAAAGTGTTAAACTCAAAAATATATATATTTAGATTCTTCAAAGTAGGCACCCTTTTGCCTTGATGACAGCTTTGCACACTCTTGGCATTCTCTCAACCAGTTTCACCTGGAATGCTTTCTCAACTGTCTTGAGTTCCCACATATACTGAGCACTTGTTGGCTGCTTTTCCTTCACTCTGCGGTCCAACTCATCCCAAACCATCTTAATTGGGTTGAGGTCAGGTGATTGTGGAGGCCAGGTCATCTGATGCAGCACTCCATCACTCTCCTTCTTGGTCAAATAGCCCTTACACAGCCTGGAGGTGTGTTGGGTCATTGCTCTTTTGAAAACAAATTATTATCCCACTAAGTGCATACCAGATGGGATGGCCTATCGCTGCAGAATGCTGTGGTAGCCATGCTGGTTTAGTGTGCCTTGAATTCTAAATACATCACTGACAGTGTAACCAGCAAAGCACCAACACCATCACACCTCCTCCATGCTTCACGGTGGGAACCACACATGCGGAGATCATCCATTCACCTACTCTGCGTCTCACAAATTTGGACTCATCATACCAAAGGACAGATTTCCACCAGTCTAATGTCCATTGCTTGTGTTTCTTGACCCAAGCTAGTCTCTTCTTATTATTGGTGTTCTCTAGTTGTGGTTTCTTTGCAGCAATTCAACCAAGAAGGCCTGATTCAAGCAGTCTCCTCTGAACAGCAGAAATGCCTTCTGGAATGTGAACTTTTATGTGCCTTAATAACAGACTTGTATGTCATCTGTAAATACAAATAAAATTGTTAAATTACGAGCCTAGTTGGTTTAGCCGTGGAAAAAAAGAGCAACCTCCCCACTAGCCATGATTGGCTGCGACAATGAGTAGGCTGGACATGCCGAGAAATGAATTCGGATTGGAATTCCATATAGCACACTTCTGTCTATTTAAGCTGGTCTGTATGTGTAGCTAATCCTGTCTAACACTGCTTTAAAAAAATGCATTGTGTAGTAGAACTGCATAAGTGTTGCTCTCCACTTTCTGGAGGACCAACTTTTGAAATCAGAGGAATTAGAGTATGATAGCTAATGAGATGGAGAAAACACCTGTCTGCCGGTTTACATCTTCAAACTAAGGGCAACAATGGCATCTGTGATGGGGAGAAGCGTCCATCTATGAGATATACGGGTAAGATAGTCTAGGTAGCTACATTTTCAGATATTTCACATTTCTAATTTTGACAAAGTTGTTTTCCTTTCAAGTTAAAGTGCACTGTTACTTAGCTAACATTTGCTGGCTGGCTCGCTAGCTAACGTTACGTGTATGATCTTATTATTCGTATTTCAGAGCCATTTGCTTTGCTAGTTATAGCCTAATGTTAGCTAGCTAACATTGAACCTGGTTGGTTAGCTACCTGCAGATTCATGCAGGGTAGTAATGTCATGAGTTGGGATTATGGTTCATTGCTTAGCTAGCTAGCTAGCTAGCTACGTGTCTTAAAAAAGACTCCACTATGCAAGTAACAATTTCAATAGAATGTCACTGCGACAACTGTTGATAGACGTAGCTGGTAAATTCGCTCTGGCTATCGACTCCGATTTCAGAACACAGGTAAGATAGTCTAGGTAGCTACATTTTCAGATATTTCACGTTTCTAATTTTGACAAAGTTGTTTTCATTTCAAGTTCAATTGTACTGTTAGCTAGCTAACATTAGCTGGCTGGCTCACTAGCTTACATTATGTGTATCGTCTTATTATTTGTATCTCAGAGCCATTTGCTTTGCTAGTTATAGCCTAATGTTTGCTTGCCAACATTGAACCTGGTTGGTTAGCTACTTGCAGATTCATGCAGGGTAGTAACGTCATGAGTTGGGGATTATGGTTCATTGTTTAGCGAGCTAGTTAGCTACATGTCTTAACAAAAGACTCCACTATGGAAGTGTCCATTTCAATAGAATGTCACTGCGACAAATGTTGATAGACCTAGCTGGTAAATTCGCTTTGGCTATCTACTCCGATTTCAGAGCACTCTTGTCTGAGTGTGCTAGAGTGCAGAATAACTTGACGAATTTACGAACTGTAAACACCCATTGAATATGGCCGGTGTCAGTAAACGTTGGCAAAAAAGCCTAAATTGTTGCCAGCAGCACAGTTGCAGTCACCAACGCTCTGGATAACATAAAAACAGCCAAACCACTATTCTGGGGTGAGTAAAACGGTCAGTGAGCTGTTCTCTCATTTGCGTCTGGAAGTAGATAGCAAGCTAGCCAACATTAGCCAATTAGCTTGGGTGCTTGACTGCTGTTGTTAGGACAGAAATCGGATAAACCCTTAGAGATGTGTGGGGCTAATGCTTAAGAGGGTGTGAACAATGCTGAAAGGGTGAAGACAAAGAAAAGCACTCCGGGAGGTACCAAAACATTCAAAGGCCGTTTTCTCAAAAGTGAGGTTACAATTACTTTCCCATTGTCCCTCAAATGCAGCATATGCAATTCCATTTTGTAGCTCTGTGTCTCTGCTTTTATCCAATAAACACAAGTTCAGATTTTGCCACATAAGACCGAATCAAGGTGGTTGGTCACATTTGGGCAGCAATTTCTGAGGCTGGTAAATCTAATTAATTTATCCACTGCAGCAAAAGTAACTCTGGGTCGTCCTTTCCTGTGGTGGTCCTCATGAGAGCCAATTTCATCATAGCATTTGATGGTTTTTGCGACTGCTCTTGAAGAAACGTTCAAAGAAATGTTCATTCTTGACTGACCTTCATGTCTTAAAGTAATGATGGACTGTCATTTCTCTTTGCTTATTTGAGCTGTTCTTGCCATAATATGGACTTGGTCTTTTACCAAATAGGGCTATCTTCTGTATACCAACGCTATCTTGTCACAACACTACTGATTGGTTCCAACGCATTAAGAAGGGAAGAAATTACACAAATTAACTTTTAAAAACTTTTAACCTTTTCCTTGAAATTCATTCCAGGTGACTACATCATGAAGCTGGTTAAGATAATGCCAATAGTGTGCAAAGCTGTCATCAAGGCAAAGGGTGGCTACTTTGAAGATTTTCAAATATAAAATATATTTTGATTTGTTTAACACGTTTTTGGTTACTACATATTTCCATTTGTGTTATACGGTGACTGAGTTCACCAGGAAGTGCATATGAGATGTTGTACCCACTGTGACTATTAAAACCTCCCAAAAAAGAAACCGTGGATGGATGGCAGCATTGGCGCAAAACTGAAAGAGCAAACCACCGCATTTAACCATGGCAAGTTGACTGGGAATATGGTCAAATACAAAAAGTGTAGTTGGCAATCAAACAGGAAAAACGTCAGTACTGAGACAAAGTAGAGTTGCAATTCAACAGCTCAGGCACAATCATTTTTTTGGCAGGGTCTACAGACAATCACATACTACAAAGGAAAAACCAGCCACGTCGCGGACACCAACGTTTTGCTTCCAGTCAAGCTAAATACATTCTTTGCCCGCTTTGAGGATAACACAGTGCCACCTATGTGGCCTGCTACAAAGGACTGTGGGCTCTCCTTCTCCGTGGCTGACGCGAATAAGACATTTAAGCGTGTTGACCCTCACAAGGCTGCCGGCCCAGGCGACATCCCTATCCGCGTCCTCCGAGCATGCGCAGACCAGCTGGCTGGAGTGTTTACGAACATATTCAATCTCTCCCTATCCCAGTCTGCTGTCCAAACTTGCTTCTAGATGTCCACCATTGTTCCTGTACCCAAGAAAGCAAAGGTTACTGAACTACATGACTATCGCCCTGTAGCACTCACTTCCGTCATCATGAAGTGCTTTGAGAGGCTAGTTAAGGATCATATAGCCTCTACCTTACCTGACACCCTAGACCCACTTCAATTTGCTTACCGCCCCAATATATCCACAGACGATGCAATCGCCATCGCACTGCATAGTGCCCTATCCCATCTGGATAAGAGGAATACAAATGCAAGAATGCTGTTCACTGACTTTAGTGCAGCATTCAACACCATAGTACCCTCCAAGCTCATCATTAAGCTCAGGGCCCTGGGTCTGAACCCCGCCCTGTGCAACTAGGTCCTGGACTTCCTGACGGCCACCCCCAGGTGGTAAATACAGGAAACAACAACTCCACCTCAGTAGGCTGAAGAAATTTGGCTTGGCCCTTAAAACCCTCACAAACATTTACAGATGCACAATTGGGAGCATCCTGTCGGGCTGTATCACCGCCTGGTACAGCAACTGCACCGCCCGCAACCGCAGAGCACCCGATGTCACAGGAAGGTCAAAAAGATCATCAAGGACATCAACCACCCGAACCACGGCCTGTTCTCCCCGCTATCATTCAGAAGGCGACGTCAGTACAGGTGCATCAAATTGGACCGAGAGACTGAAAAATAGCTTCTATCTTAAGGTCATCAACTGTTAAATAGCCATCACTAGCCGGCTTCCACCGGGTTACGCAACCCTGCACCTTAGGCTGCTGCCCTATATACATAGACTTTGAATCACTGGCCACTTTAATAATGGAACACTACTCACTTGCGCTAGGAAGCATTTCGCTGAACCCGCAATAACATCTGCTAAACATGTGTATGTGAAAAATAAAATTTTAGTTTATTTGAACACAAGCATTTCGCTACATCCACAATAACATCTGCTAAAAATGTGTCTGTGACCAATACAATTTTATTTTATTCATAGTTTTGAGGTCTTCACTATTATTATACAATAGTGAAAATAAAGAAAACCCCTGGAATGAATAGGTGTGTCCAAAGTTTTGACTGGTACTGTGTATGGATACAATGTCATACAGAGCCTCCAATGTTTAGATGTTAAAAAAGTAAACAATAATATAATGAATGTAATAAAGAGTTGTTATTGCAGCAGAATACATTCCTTTTTAGGCACCTCTGCAATATTATACATTTTAATTGTCTATATAGATAGACTATAACAGGAACATGCAAATATGTTGCTGACCACATTGTGAACAAATAACCCTACATGCGCCACTCCAGTCTCCTTCTCTCCTCCTCATCATGCACTGTACTGCAATAGTAGGCTACAGTACTGTAGCAACTCTTCAAGGTTACTGCAGGCTACAGTAATATCCCATGCAGTTATAAAAAAGACCGCATGATGCGCAGACACAGAGGCAACCCATCCCCCCACTTACCATTATTATCTCTTCAAGAATACTGCGTCTGTCTGAAGATATATATGCCGTATGTCGTTTGCTCCAGCTGGGCTTTTAATGATATGGTGCAGTACTTGACTCATCCTCTCTCTCTCTATCCTGCAGTTAGCTTGCGGTCTCCTGCCCTATAGCTGTTTCATTTTGTCAATGCAGGGGAACTGCTGACGCTGGGCAGGACTGGGCTAGTTAGACTGTTCCGCAGTTCACTCATTTTTAAGTATAATGATGATAATCACTATCAGAGAGTGGCACAGCAATTCACTGTCCTATCTTACTACAATGTAGGCTGTCATTCAGGGTACAGTAAGGAAACAACAGTGCTACAATGTTGCATTTGCTGTCACATTGACATGGTAAATTGTGCCAGCAGGTACACAATGTTTCAGAAATGCAGTTACACTCAATCGCCGAAAACTCATTAAACTTAGCCTAGCAATGTTATCCAAAAGCAAACATTATAATTGTAGCTAATGTAATGTTATTAGCTATTTCACCCAATGTGGATTTGTGTGCATGTAGTTATTATAGACTAGAATTTAGCAGGATATCAAATACTAACCACAGGTAGGGACAAACTAATTGTGTACTATATGAGCCTACTCTGAGCCAGCATTGCGAACCGGGGAATTAGCTCAAATGGTAGAGCGCTCGCTTAGCATGCGAGAGGTAGCGGGATCGATGCCCGCATTCTCCAAATTATTTTTCTTCGCCTAAACATTTCAAGAGTGTCCTAGAAAGAAGGGTATAGGCTACTGTTACGATGGTGCTCTTTTCAACTATAAAAGCATTGCTGAGAATGACTACGGCGTTTCTGAAGTCAGGATCACGCCAATTTACACTATAGTAGGAATTGCTTTTGATTGTGCAACATTTTATTTCTTCTCAGTAGGAGGCCATAAAGAATCCAGTTTACCAGTCAGTGGTGTAGTTCTATTTTTTAAGGTGTATGAACGCAGAAAATGTAAATTATGTCATCAATCAAAGTTTGTACTCTCAGATGTAGCCAATTGAATAGCCAGCCCACCATTATATAATATGCATAAAATGCATACTCCAATCGCAACGTCTGCCTATTCCCACACATATTGTCTAAATCTGATGTAATATTTTTAATAACGCCTACTATGCTATGATATTATATTAGATTCTCCATTCGTTTGTATTTTTCGTTTGTATTTTATTTTGTATTCCTCTTGTGTTACTATTTTATTTCTATTATTATTTTTAAACTCTGTATCGTTGGGAAGGGCATGTAAGTAAGCATTTCACGGTAAAGTCTACACCTGTTGTATTCGGCGCATGTGACAAAAACGGTTTTATTTGATTTAAAATGCAAATTAATCATGATGTGATCTTGCGAAACATTGATTCAGCTTTAATCTAACTTTATTAAACAAGTAACATTCTGAGAGGTGATAATATTGTATTTGTAATAATAAGTCATGAGTATGACTATTAGGTGTAGGCAACAGATGTTGATGAGATGTCATTTGGTGCCAGGATCGCTTAATGATGTTAAAGAAGTTGAACCAACATGTGGTGCTGAAGGATGGCTCTGCCATTCGGCCAGTTCTAGAACAAACAAAAATAATTTGCAGTAGCTATTTGTAGGCCATAGCCTAAGGTAAATACAAATACATATGACTTGCCTAGTTAAATAAAGGTTAAGTATAAAAAAATCATTACACTGTTTGCGAGGAGAGCCTTATTGTGAATAGGCATTTCATTGTGTAGCTAAGCTTACACACTGTATCATAAATACATTTAGATTTGATTAGCTTGAACACGTGGTTACAATATAGCATATTACAGAATAAAAGTAGGGAAAATAAATCATTACTACATAGAATTGCAGGAAATTAAAACAGCCATAAAAAATCAAGCTTTTGACGTAGTGTATTCACACATATCAATAAACTATAACCTAAATGCATTATTACCTTTAACTTGACCATTTTCAATTGCCCACCCTGAAATACCAAGCTAGAGGGCCCTGTGTTTCAACCAATAGCCAATGTAGGATAAACATCCCAAGCAGGGCTACAGCAACTTCCAGAGAGGATCAGGCTCCTTGGGCTTTGCAGTGGCCACTCTGGTTTGAGATTCCTCGGCAGAACTGTGTCGCTGCAACCAAGTGGTCACATATCCTTCTGGGTTCTACTGCTCAAAAGGGGTCCATGAAGTTTTATGAACACCCAGGCAAACACAGTGAATATAGATATTTTTTCAGCATTCTGATTGGCCAAAGTGATCAAGCCTTTGACGTGCTTCAACAGTGCACACACGCAGCCATTAGTTCTTCATCATTCTCGCCACTGCCAGAGAATAGACAGGGAAGAAACCACCATTTAACTACCTCTAGACGGCTATACATATTTATTTGGATTTTCATTCTATTGTTTTTCATGGAATACATGTATTCTCAAATTGAAAATAATTGAGGGAGTGCTGCTCCTCCGTGCTCCAGCAGCACTACACCCCTGCAGCTTACATCATCTGACCATCATGCCCTCTGTCTGCTTCACACCCACTAATATTGATACTGCCTCAGTCTGCCAGCAAAGTATGAATTGCTGTAGGCTGTGTTGATACAGGCAGCCCAATTCTGATGTTTTTTCCACTAATTGGTCTTTTGAACAATCAGATCAGATCTGAAAAATATGTCATGTAAGAAGATCTGATGTGATTGATCAAAAGACCAAACATCAGAGTTGGGCTGCTTGTGTCGTATGTAGCTGCAGTGTTCAGCAATCGAGCTAAAGGCAGATCGCAACTCTCCTGGGGTCTCAGGCTGCACAGCTGAGCAGACATCTGCACTTATTCCCAGTGGCTCCTCCACTTCCATCATATGGATGGAGCTGTTGTGAAAGGGGACGGATTTCATATAGAAGGTCTGTCACACAGACTGCATGTGCAAGCAGGGCGTTTCCTTCTTCATTACCATACATCAGCATGTAAAGCTGCTGAAGGAGAATGAATTAGATTAGCCTATGTGTATGTTTATGGCGTGTGTGTGTGTATATGTGCGTGTGTGTGAGTCTAAGGATGACACACTGGAGTGAGTTATTTAGGTGGTATTTCTTCGTACCGTACCAGGCTGCCGCATTTGTTTCTAATGAAAAGGGGAGAAAATGGTGTTTGCCAACAGCTCTGTGTTTGTATGAACTAACGGCTGTGGTGAAAGTGGAGCCTGTTTCAGTCCCACTCTCTGCCTCTGCAGTATAGTGCAATAGAGGGGTCCCCGGCCTAAGAAAAACATGATGTCCTGTATGATACACATACTTCTCTTCGTCGGTGTTGGGGATGCTACTCTGAGATACCAATTATGCCACAAACCGGCTCAAAGTCCATAACAAAAAGGGAGACAACGTGGAGATTAGGAATAAAAAAAATATATTTATTAACTGAAGTAACGTAGATACAAATAACAATGGTGTGTGTAGTCAGTAATCAGTAGTGTAAGTGAGTGGTTGCATGCATAAATGTGATAATGAGGGGTGTTGAAAGGTGCCCAAGCAAGCAAGCAAGCAAACAAGCAAGCAAGCAAACAAACAAACAAACAAACAAACAAACAAACAGGCAACAAAAATGCCACAACCAAAATCTAACAGTTTGTCTGCATGGAGAGAGTCTCCTCAATGAATGGGGAAGAGGTGTATTTATCCTGGGACACACCCGGGCCCAGGTGTGTCCCATGTCGCTGACGACCCTCCTGGCTCCGCCCACCGACATCCTATTAAGGAAAACAAGAGCAAAGAGAAAGAATTCGGCAGGGAGGGTCGTCACAATTACTTCTCACAAGAATAAGTTAAGCAACACTAAAGCCACCCTTAAGAAAAATAGTTTACTTAACTAAAGTTACTTAGAAAAAAATTGTTCACTACCTCAAAACTACTTAGTGAAAAATTATATCTAAATCTGAAATGTCATAAACTCCAAATTGCAGAACAGATCACTGGAGTCAGATGTTAACCGAATGTGTAATTTAGCCCATTAAACACAAAAACTATGTTTCAAGTGAGAATTAAGCAGGTCTGATGTCCCGAAAAATGTCATTTTTGCCTACTTCACCCATATTTAGGTATTCACATCGAAGATGTGAAACATATTCTTATATATCATATTCTTATATTCTTATTAAAAAAATAACATTTTGCACCGATTGCACCAACTGGCCTATAGGTGACACTGTGATAAGCAGTCTCACTTAAAGAGCCAGTGGACATGCCGATTGGGCGATTCTGCTCATTAGAAAAATGAGATTTTAGTCTTGGACATATGCTGCCTAATTGTTTCTGCGTTTGGTGAATGACGTTTGTCCCCCATGAGACACTGTAGACACGGAATCTTATTTCACTTCCACAAAATCCCCAGAATCTCAGATAACTCAAGAAATCTGCCATTTATTTTGACATTTTTGTAGAGGATGTTTAAGTTGCACAATTTTACATATAACTAAGTTGCTTGGTGTAGTATTTCTCAAGTTAAAAATATGGGCAGTTTTGTCTCAATGTCTATGCTATTGGATAGAGAGCAATCAATCCCATGTTAGTGGGCAACTTTCCATTTAAAATTGACCTCCATTTACCCGTTGTGACGCACGGATGTTCTAAAGACTGATTTTATGAACAAAATTATCCTAGTTCCTAGCTCCAACAGTGCAGTAGTATCTAACAATTCACAACAATACACACAAATCTAAAAGTAAAGGAATGGAATTAAGAAATATATAAATATTAGATCGAGCAATGTCAGAATGGCATTGACTAAAATACAGTAGAATAGAATATAGTACATACATATGAGATGAGTAAAGCAGCATGTAAAAATAATTTAAACGTTATTAAAGTGACATGTGTTCCATTATTAATGTCGCCAGTGAGTCCAAGTCTATGTATATAGGGCAGCAGCCGCTAAGGTGCAAGTTTGCGTAACCGGGTGTTAGTCGGCTAGTGATGACTATTTAACAGTCTGATGGCCTTGAGATAGAAGCTGTTTTTCAGTCTCTAGGTCCCAGCTTTGATGCACCTGTACTGACCTCACCTTCTGGATGATAGCAGGTTGTACAGGCTGTGGCTCGGGTGGATGATATCCTTGATGATCTTTTGGGCCTTCCTGTGACATCGGGTGCTGTATGTGTCCTGGAGGGCAGGTAGTTTGCCCCCGGTGACGCGTTGGGCAGACTGCACCACCCTCTGGAGAGCCCTGAGGTTGCAGCCTGACAGGATCCTCTCATTTGTGCATCTGTAAAAGTTTCTGAATTTTAGGGGCCAAGCCATATTTCTTCAGCCTCCTGAGGTTGAAGAGGTGCTATGTGCATTTTTCTGTGTGGGTGGACCATTTCAGATCGTCAGGAACTTGAAGCTTTCCACCTTTTCCCACTGCTGTTTTCTGAAGTCCACAATCCTTTGTTTTGCTGACATTGAGTGAGAGGTTATTTTCCTGACACCACACTCCGAGGGCCCTCACCTCCTCCCAGTAGCCTGTCTCGTTGTTGTTGGTAATCAAGCCTTCCACTGTAGTGTCGTCTGCAAACTTGATGATTGAGTTGGACGCGTGCACAGCCACGCAGTCGTGGGTGAACAGGGAGTACAGGAGGGGGCTGAGAACGTACCCTTGAGGGGCCCCAGTGTTGAGGATCAGCGGATTGGAGATGTTGTTTCCAAACATCCCCACCTGGGGGCAGCCCATCAGGAAGTCCAGGACCCAGTTGCACAATGCGGGGTTGAGACCCAGGGTCTCAAGCTTAATGATTAGTTTGGAGGGTGCTATGGTGTTGAATGCTGAGCTAAAGTCAATGAACAGCATTATTACATAGGTATTCCTCTTGTCCTGATAGGATAGGGCAGTGTGTAGTGTGATGGCAATTGCATCGTCTGTGGACCTATTGGAGTGGTAAGCAAATTGGAGTGGGTCAAGGGTGATAGGTAGGTTGAAAGTGATATGATCCCTGACTAGTCTCTCAAAGCACCTCATGATGACAGCAGTGAGTGCTATGGGGCGATAGTTCTCAAATTAGCTTTGTTAAAGTCCTCAGCTACAGTAAATGCAGCCTCAGGATATATGGTTTCCAGTTTGCATAAAGTCCAGTGAAGTTCCTTGATGGCCGTCTTGGTATCCGATATACACGGCTGTGACGATAACCGAGAAGAGTTCTCTTGGGAGATAATACGGTCGGAATTTGATTGTGAGGAATTCTAGGTCAGGTGAACAAAAGGACTTGAGTTCTTGTATGTTGTTACAATTACACCATAAGTCGTTAATCATGAAACATACACCATACAAGGACAACCAGGAAGGCCTTGCCTGGGATCTGGAATGGGACCACAGTACGTGGGTGGAGGGATGGCCCGATGTGGGCCCACTGGCACTGTGTGAGAGAGAGGAACGTTTGTGGTTATTCCAAACAAAGGTTTTGGGTTATTCAGTCATGTCACTCAGCAAATATTTTTTGGAGGATCCATTGTCAGACAAATACTACTACTCACTTCCCAATAGAACACATATTGGTGTTGAATCCCTAGCTGTAACTAACATACACTACATGGCAAAAATATGTGGACACCTGCTCATCAAACATCTCATTCCAAAAAAAACTTTTTTCCACTCTTCTGGGAAGGCTTTCCACTAGATGTTGGAACATTGCTGTGGGGACTTGCTTCCATTTTAGCCACAAGAGCATTGGTGAAATCAGGCACTGATGTTGGGCGTTTAGGCATGGCTCGCAGTTGGCATTTCAATTCATCCCAAAGGTGTTCGATGAGATTGAGCAGTCCAGTCAAGTTATTCCACAATGATCTCAACAAACCATTTCTGTATGGACCTCACTTTGTGCATGGGGGAAATGTCATGCTGAAATAGGAAAGGGCCTTCCCCAAACTGTTGCCACAAATTTGGAAGCAACAGAATTGTCTAGAATGTCATTGTATGCTGTATCGTTAAGATTTCCCTTCACTGAAACAAAGGAGCCTGAACCTTGAAAAACAGACCCAGACCATTAATTCCTCCTCCACCAAACGTTACAGTTGGCACTATGCATTGGGGTAGGTAGCTTTCAGCTGGCATCCGCCAAACCCAGATTCGGCCGTCGGACTGCCAGATGGTGAAGCGTAATTCATCACTCCAGAGAGCTTGCTCCCACTGCTCCAATGGCGGCGTGCTTTACACCACTCCAGCCAACGCTTGGCACTGCACATGGTGATCTTAGGCTTGTGTGCGGCTGCTCGGCCATGGAAACCCATTTCATGAAGCTCCCGATGAACAGTTATTGTGCTGACGCTGCTTCCAAAGGCAGTTTGGAACTCGGTAGTGAGTGTTACTTGTGTGGCATACCACTTTGCGCCTGAGCCGTTGTTGCTCCTAGATGTTTCCACTTCACAATAACAGCACTTACAGTTGACCAGGGCAGACATGTGAGGAACTGACTTGTAAAGGTGGCATCCAATGATGGTGCCATGTTGAAAGTCACTGAGCTCTTCAGTATGTGCCATTCTACTGCCAATGTTTTTCTATGGAGATTGCATGGCTGTGTGCCTGATTTTGCACACCTGTCAGCAACGAAGTGTGGATGAAATAGCCAAATCCACTAATTTGAAGGGGTGTCCACATACTAGTGTAATTCTTGTTCACTCTCATAACTAGCCAATACATTTATTTACAGCTGACCGCTGATTTTCAAGTGTTGATATTCAAGTGTTCTCACACAAAAGGTTTGATTTAATAGCTTTAAATCTCATACTTTACTCTACTTTGAGCCAGTACAACAGCCATTAGTATCTGCAGCTAGCGATGTACAGTACAGCACGACCTCAGAGAGAAGACTCTGGTGATTAGAAATGCTGAATCCCCGAGGCAGGCCTTCCCCCGGGTTGAGAGGGATAGTAGGGACTGCAGATGAGTCTATACAGTACTGGCCTTTGATCACTGCTTCTTGTTTGATGACTGCCTCTATTAGTCCAGCATGGAGAGGAAATTCAACCTCCTGATGACAGGAAATAGGTCTCCGTAGGATGGGGCTGACTGGTTATTATTATGAACACGGACGCCATAAAGAGACCTTATTAAGGCTGGATATAATAACATATTTATATGAGAACTTGTGATAGTGGTAGCACTGGGAGCTATACTTTCACTATTCTAATCTACTGATCCATTTACTTTATGTTCATATTCTTATCTTTTATTATTTATTATTGTTGTTGCATTGTCAAGAAGAAACCTGCAAGTAAGAATTTCATTGAACAGTGTATACCATCTGTATCCCTTACATACGACTAATAAAACTTGAAACTAATGCTGAGCATAATGTACACAGTTTGAACTTTCAGGGGCTCTAGTCACTCTAAAGTAATTCAACCTATTCAAGTCTAGTATGGCTAGTAATAGCAATATGTAGATGCGCCGAATACAAAAAGTATAGTAGACCTTAACGTGAAATGCTAATTTACAAGCCCTTAACCAACAATGCAGTTAAGAAAATAAGAGTTAAGAAGTGATTGACTAAATAAACTAAAGTAAAGAAAGTAACACAATAAAAATACAATAATGAGGCTATATACAGGGGTTACCTGTAAAGGCTTCTAGGAGTAGTGGGTGGAAGAGTCAGGCGCAGAGAGCAGGGTAGTTCAAAACGTGGATCTTTATTCCAAGAACAGAGTAACGGTCACGCCACACACAAGGGCGCATAAATACCCAGTCCAACAAACAGGACGAAACTGTCCGGAAAAACGGAATTCACAATAATCCACACACCATGAACAGAAAAACAAGCCCGCACAAAAGCCAGCCGGCCTACCGGGTTTAAATAGCCCAAAACAAAACCCAAACAAGAAACAGTTGAAACTAATCAGACAAAACTAACTGAAACAGAAAAGGGGATCGGTGGCAGCTAGTAGGCCGGCGAAGACGACCACCGAGCGCAGCCCGAACAGGAAGAGGCACCATCTTAGGCGGGATTCTTGACAGTACCGGTACAGAATAGAGGTCGACCGATTATTATTTTTCAACGCCGATACCGATACTGATTATTAGAGGGCCAAATAAAGCCGATACTGATTGGTCATTAATTTGTAATAATGACAATTACAACAATACTGAATGAACACTTTCATTTGAACTTAATATAATACATCAATCAAATCAATTTAGCCTCAAATAAATAATGAAGCATGTTCAATTTAGTTTACATAATGCAAATACAAAGTGTTAGAGAAGAAAGTAAAAGTGCAATATGTGCCATGTAAAAAAGCTAACGTTTAAGTTCCTTGCTCAGAACATGAGAACATATGAAAGCTGGTGGTTCTTTTTAACTGTCACGTTCTGACCATCGTTCGTGTGTGTTTTCCTTGTTTTAGTGTTGGTCAGGACGTGAACTGGGTGGGCATTCTATGTTGGATGTCTTGTTTGTCTATTTCTATGTCTGGCCTGATATGGTTCTCAATCAGAGGCAGGTGTTAGTCATTGTCTCTGATTGGGAACCATATTTAGGTAGCCTGGGTTTCACTGTGTGTTTGTGGGTGATTGTCCTTAGTGTCCTGATGTCATTGTTCCTGTCTATGTGTTTTCACCAGATAGGGCTGTTTAGGTTTTCGTTACGTTCTTTATTTTGTAGTGTTTGTATTGATTCGTGTTTTACGTTTGTTTATTAAAACATGGATCGCAATCTACACGCTGCATTTTGGTCCGACTCTCCTTCTCATACAGAAAACCGTTACAGAATCACCCACCACAAAAGGACCAAGCAGCGTGTCAACAGGCAGGAGCAGCGCGAGGAGATGCGCAATAAGGATTTCTGGACATGGGAGGAAATCCTCGATGGGAGAGGACCCTGGGCTAAACCAGGGGAGTGTAGCCGCCCAAAGGTGCAGCAGGAGAAGAGGCAACAGGAGCAGCCCAAAGAGGAGGTATGGACATGTGAGGACGAATTAGAAGGAAGAGGACCCTGGGCTCAGCCAGGAGAATATCGCCGCCCCAAAGAAGAACTGGAGGCGGCGAAAGCGGAGAGGCGCTGGTATGAGGAGGCAGCACGGCGACGCGGATGGAAGCCTGAGAGCCAGCCCCAAAAATTTCTTGGGGGGGGGCTAACAGGGAGTATGGCTACGCCAGGTAGGAGACCTGCGCAAACTCCCTGTGCTTACCGGGGGGCTAGAGAGACCGGACAGGCACCGTGTTATGCAGTGGTGCGCACGGTGTCTCCAGTGCGGGTTCATAGCCCGGTGCGGTATATTCCAGCTCCGGGTGTCGGCCGGGCTAGATTGAGCGTCGAGCCTAATGCCATGAAGCCGGCTCTACGCAGCTGGTCCCCAGTGCGTCTCCTTGGGCCGGCTTACATGGCAACAGCCTTGCGCTCGGTGTCTCCGGTTTGCCTGCATAGCCCAGTGCGGGCTATTCCACCTCGCCGCACTGGCAGGGCGACCGTGAGCATTCAACCAGGTAAGGTTGGGCAGGCTCGGTGCTCAAGAGCTCCAGTACGCCTGCACGGTCCGGTCTTTCCAGTACCACCTCCACACCCCAGCCCTCCGGTAGCAGCTCCCCGCACCAGGCTTCCTGTGCGTGTCCTCGGCCCAGTACCACCAGTGCCAGCACCACGCATCAGGCCTACAGTGCGCCTCGCCTGTCCAGCGCTGTCGGAGCCCTCCTCCTCTCCAGCGCTGTCGGAGTCTCCCGCCTGTTTAGCGCTGTTAGAGCCTTCCTTCTCTACAGCGCTGCCGGAGTCTCCCGCCTGTTCAGAACTGCCAGTCTGCATAGAGCTGCCAGTCTGCATAGAGCTGCCAGTCTGCATAGAGCTGCCAGTCTGCAAGGAGCTGCCAGTCTGCAAGGAGCCGCCAGAGCTGCCTGTCTGCAGGATGCCGCCAAAGCTGCCAGTCTGCAAGGAGCCGCCAGAGCTGCCAGTCTGCAAGGAGCCGCCAGAGCTGCCAGTTAGCATGGAGCAGCCAGGGCCGCCAGTCAGTATGGAGCAGCCAGGGCCGCCAGTCAGCATGGAGCAGCCAGGGCCGCCAGTCAGCATGGAGCAGCCAGGGCCGCCAGTCAGCATGGAGCAGCCAGGGCCGCCAGTCAGCATGGAGCAGCCAGGGCCGCCAGTCAGCATGGAGCAGCCAGGGCCGCCAGTCAGCATGGAGCAGCCAGGGCCGCCAGTCAGCATGGAGCAGCCAGGGCCGCCAGTCAGCATGGAGCAGCCAGGGCCGCCAGTCAGCATGGAGCAGCCAGAGCAGCCAGTCAGCATGGAACAGCCAGTCAGCATGGAGCAGCCAGAGCAGCCAGTCAGCATGGAGCAGCCAGAGCTGCCAGTCAGCATGGAGCAGCCAGTCAGCATGGAGCAGCCAGAGCTGCCAGTCAGCATGGAGCAGCCAGTCAGCATGGAGCAGCCAGAGCTGCCAGTCATCATGGAGCAGCCAGTCAGCATGGAGCTGCCAGTCGACCGGACTCTTCCAGATCTGCCAGTCGACCGGACTCTTCCAGATCTGCCAGTCGACCGGACTCTTCCAGATCTGCCAGTCGACCGGACTCTTCCGGATCTGCCAGTCGACCGGAATCTTCCGGATCCGCCAGTCGACCAGACTCTTCCGGATCCGCCAGTCGACCAGACTCTTCCGGATCCGCCAGTCGACCAGACTCTTCCGGATCCGCCAGTCGACCAGACTCTTCCGGATCCGCCAGTCGACCAGACTCTTCCGGATCCGCCAGTCGACCAGACTCTTCCGGATCCGCCAGTCGACCAGACTCTTCCGGATCCGCCAGTCGACCAGACTCTTCCGGATCCGCCAGTCGACCAGACTCTTCCGGATCCGCCAGTCGACCAGACTCTTCCGGATCCGCCAGTCGGCCAGACTCTTCCGGATCCGCCAGTCGACCAGACTCTTCCGGATCCGCCAGTCGACCAGACTCTTCCGGATCCGCCAGTCGACCAGACTCTTCCGGATCCGCCAGTCGGCCAGACTCTTCCGGATCCGCCAGTCGGCCAGACTCTTCCGGATCCGCCAGTCGGCCAGACTCTTCCGGATCCGCCAGTCGGCCAGACTCTTCCGGATCCGCCAGTCGGCCAGGATCTTCCGGATCCGCCAGTCGGCCAGGATCTTCCGGATCCGCCAGTCGGCCAGGATCTTCCGGATCCGCCAGTCGGCCAGGATCTTCCGGATCCGCCAGTCGGCCAGGATCTTCCGGATCCGCCAGTCGGCCAGGATCTTCCGGATCCGCCAGTCGGCCAGGATCTTCCGGATCCGCCAGTCGGCCAGGATCTTCCGGATCCGCCAGTCGGCCAGGATCTTCCGGATCCGCCAGTCGGCCAGGATCTTCCGGATCCGCCAGTCGGCCAGGATCTTCCGGATCCGCCAGTCGGCCAGGATCTTCCGGATCCGCCAGTCAGCCAGGATCTTCCAGAACCGCCAGCCAGCCAGGATCTGCCGGATCCAACCACCTGCCTGAGCTTCCTCTCAGTGCTGAGCTTCCTCTCAGTGCTGAGCTACCCATCAGTCCCGAGCTACCTCTGTCCCGAGCTGTCCTTCTGTTCCGAGCTTCCCCTCTGTCCCGAGCTGTCTCTTAGGAGGGTCACCTATCTAGGGACGCTAAGGAGGTGGACAAAGACTATTATGGAGTGGGGTCCACGTCCAGCGCCAGAGCCGCCACCGCGGACAGATGCCCACCCACACCCTCCCCTATAGGTTTAAGTTGTGCGTCCGGAGTCCGCATCTTGGAGGGGGGGTACTGTCACGTTCTGACCATCGTTCGGGTGTGTTTTCCTTGTTTTAGTGTTGGTCAGGACGTGAACTGGGTGGGCATTCTATGTTGGATGTCTTGTTTGTCTATTTCTATGTCTGGCCTGATATGGTTCTCAATCAGAGGCAGGTGTTAGTCATTGTCTCTGATTGGGAACCATATTTAGGTAGCCTGGGTTTCACTGTGTGTTTGTGGGTGATTGTTCCTGTCTATGTGTTTTCACCAGATAGGGCTGTTTAGGTTTTCGTTACGTTCTTTATTTTGTAGTGTTTGTATTGATTCGTGTTTTACGTTTGTTTATTAAAACATGGATCGCAATCTACACGCTGCATTTTGGTCCGACTCTCCTTCTCATACAGAAAACCGTTACATTAACATGAGTCTTCAATATTCCCAGGTAAGAAGTTTTAGGTTGTCGTTATTATAGGAATTATAGGACTATTTCTCTCTATACCATTTATATTTCATATACCATTGACTATTGGATGTTCTTATAGGCACTTTAGTATTGCCAGTGTAACAGTATAGCTTCCGTCCCTCTCCTCGCCCCTACCTGGGCTTGAACCAGGAACACATCGACAACAGCCACCCTCGAAGCATCGTTACCCATCACTCCACAATAGCCGTGGCCCTTGCAGTGCAAGGGGAGCAACTACTCCAAGTCTCAGAGCGAGTGACGTTTGAAACGCTATTAGCGCGCACCCCGCTAACTAGCTAGCCATTTCACATCGGTTACACCAGCCTAATCTCGGAGTTGATAGGCTTGAAGTCATAAACAGCGCAATGCTTGAAGCACAGCGAAGAGCTGCTGGCAAACGCATGAAAGTGCTGTCTGAATGAATGCTTATGAGCCTGCTGGTGCTTACCACCGCTCAGTCAGACTGCCCTATTAAATATCAAATCATAGACTTAATTATAAAATAATAACACACAGAAATACTAGCCTTAGGTCATTAATATGGTCAAATCCGGAAACTATAATTTCGAAAATAAAACGTTTATTCTTTCAGTGAAATACGGAACCGTTCCGTATTTTGTCTAATGGGTGGCATCCATAAGTCTAAAAATTCCTGTTTCATTGCATAACCTTCAATGTTATGTCATAATTCCGTAAAATTCTGGCAAATTTGTTCGCAACGAGCCAGGCGGCCCAAACTGTTGCATATACCCTGACTCTGCGAGCAATGAACGCAAGAGAAGTGACACAATTTCCCTAGTTTAATATTGCCTGCTAACATGAATTTATTTTAACTAAATATGCAGGTTTAAAAATACATACTTCTGTGTATTGATTTTAAGAAAGGCATTGATGTTTATGGTTAGGTACAATGATTATGCTTTTTTCGCAAATGCGCTTTTGTTAAATCATCCCCCGTTTGGCGAAGTTTGCTGCCTTTGTTAGGAAGAAATAGTCTTCACAGTTCACAACGAGCTAGGCGGCCCTAAATGCTGCATATACCCTGACTCTGTTGCACAGAACGCGCAATATTAACTAAATATGCAGGTTTAAAAATATTATATACTTGTGTATTGATTTTAAGAAAGGCGTTGATGTTTATGGTTAGGTACACATTGGTGCAACGACAGTGCTTTTTCCGCGAATGCGCTTGTTAAATCACCCGTTTGGCGAAGTAGGCTATGATTCAATGATAAATTAACAGGCACCACATCGATTATTTGCAACGCAGGACAAGCTAGATAAACTAGTAATATCATCAATCATGTGTAGTTAACTAGTGATTATGTTAAGATTGATTGTTTTTTATAAGATACGTGTAATGCTAGCTAGCAACTTACCTTGGCTCCTTGTTGCACTCGCATAACAGGTAGTCAGCTTGCCACGCAGTCTCCTCGTGGAGTGCAATGTAATCGGCCATGATCGGTGTCCAAAAATGCAGATTACCGATTGTTATGAAAGCTTGAAATCGGCCCTAATTAATCGGCCATACCGATTAATCTGTCGACCTCTAGTACAGAATCAATGTGCAGGGGCACAGGTTAGTCGAGGTAATTGTGGTAATATGTACATGTAGGTAGGGGTAAAGTGACTATGCATAGATAATAAACAGCGAATAGCAGCAGTGGAGCCTTTTGAACCTACACTTGGAGGTCCGGTACCTCTTGCCGTGCGGTAGCAGAGAGAACAGTCTATGATTTGGGTGGCTGGAGTCTTTGACAATTTTTTGGGCCTTCCTCTGACACCGCGTAGTATAGAGGTCCTGGATGAAGAAGAAGAAATGTAGGTAGAGTATATTGCATTCTGGGAACTGTAGTTTATGTTATTAACCCATAATAACACATATGTCCCCCATATCTTACCTGGGCAATGCCTCGAACACAGTCCAATCAGGCATCCAGATGCAGCCAGGCACTATGAGTCCATAGACAAAGGCCCAAAGCATTGGCAGCATGTAGAACAGGAAGTGCAGAATCTACAACAGGGATTACGTCACAGGATTACATTACAGTACAAGTGTCTCAGAGACATCTGTGTGATTCCAGCCGGCCCGCTCCACTGTGCAGCTCTGACACTCCAATGGAGAATTAATGCAGTACATCTTCATCCTTGCTAGGGCACTAACAGTGTTACAGCAGTACAAGCACTCCCACAGAATACAGATAATACTGCTGCCGGTTGCATAGACAACACACACACACCCACACATTTGAAGTGCTTTCACAATGCACACTGAGGACCAAATTGTAGTGTTCAAATAGAGGTCATTACATTGACTCTCACTTGCACTTCAACAGATAATATTTGGAGCTTGAAAGTCAGGTAGCTGCTGAAGTAATGGCATCAAATTATACCTTTTGAACAGTGGCTTTTGTTCTAGGGCTTTGGTCCTGATGAATCCTAATGAATTGAGCACAGAGGCTGAGAGCCAATCACATGTTGCCCTTCAGTCCTTGGAGCAGTGTCTGTGTGCTGCGCCCGGTCATCTGTCTGCCGTGGTTTATCACCATCAATGATTAAAAAGGTTGCTCAATGCAAAGGCAGGGTAACACCATACACACCCACACACACACACACACACACACACACACACACACACACACACACACACACACACACACACACACACACACACACACACACACACACACACACACACACCTGCATTGCACACACATGCTTTGACACACACACACCTCCCACCCAGTGTGTTGCTGGTGGGGGGTTCAGGGGAAGGAGGATTAGCTTATCAAGTTCTCAGCATGCAGTTCCCTGCCTGATCGATGCTTTGCCATTGCTCCTGGACTGTAGCCACAACAAGGTCTTTAGATAACCTATTGACTCCGTTAAGAACCCTAATAAAACAAAACACCCAGCATTTGGAGTAAACCCAGACGGCCGTTGAGACTGGCCCCGTCACAACCACATTCTCTTGCCTAAGAAATCAGAGACGATGAACCAACCTGGCCTCTCAGACCTCTCATTGTGGTGTAATGATGAGATGCACATAGAGGAGAGAGAGTTCAGGCTTCAAGGCAACTCCAAGTGATCTCTGGATGGAGTGGCTATTATATTGTTATTTAAAACAAAGTGGGTTAGCAACTATTAAGGGATGCCACTGACACTGCAAAGAGGCATGCTCTGTGTCTGAAGTACCCAAGATAACCTTGGGGTAGCCCACACACACACACGAGGAAGGTTACAACATGATCCTCTAGGCAAGAGTACTTTATAAACTACTCATCTGTAGGATCAGTTATTGTAATTTAAACCATGTCTGGTCACAGGAGAACATTAACGAGTATTGAATGAAAATCCCATTTAAACATATAATAAGTAGACACATTT
This sequence comes from Oncorhynchus clarkii lewisi, assembly GCF_045791955.1. Taxonomy (NCBI): domain Eukaryota; kingdom Metazoa; phylum Chordata; class Actinopteri; order Salmoniformes; family Salmonidae; genus Oncorhynchus; species Oncorhynchus clarkii. Next base: position 19,432,507 of record NC_092147.1, on the reverse strand, counting down.
TTCCACAAATCAGACAAATCATCTTCAAGTGGCTTTTTGAGAGGGAAGTGTCATATGAGACCACCCATATGACATGATTGAATCAGCACAACAGATGTTGGACATAATCTATGCATCATAAACAAATCATTATCTACTACAAAGACAGGTGGCACATGAGGGAATAATTTATATATGCATTGACTCTTTCGGCTGTACTAAAATTGGTGCGCTGGACCAATCCTAATATGACACTTTATTTCTGATGTTTTATTTTTGAGTGTGTAACGCTCGTCTGATGAAGAAGGAGTGGACCAAAGCGCAGCGTGGAACGTGTTCGTGATATTTATTTAAATCTGACCACTAGAACAAAAATAACAACACGAGAAAGGAACCGTTCTGTAAGATAACTAAGACTATACAGAAAACAACTACCTACAAACCCAGGTGGGAAAAAGGCTCCATAAGTACGATTCTCAATCAGAGACAACGATAGACAGCTGCCTCTGATTGAGAACCACACCCGGCCAAACACAAAGAAATAGAAAACATAGAAATAATGAAACTAGAATGCCCACCCTAGTCACACCCCAGCCTAACCAAAATATAGAATAAAAGCCTCTCTATGGCCAGGGCGTGACAGTGTGTTTATTTCTAAGTGTGTATTCAGGCCCTGCTGGCTCACCAAGCCCCTGAAGAGAGTGAAGGACATGGTCCCCAGTATTAGCAGCACCTGGAAAAGGTCTGTTGTGCGCCAGATGAGACTAAAACTTTAGACAGATGAGGTGCTTCTACACCTGCATTGCTTGCTGTTTGGGGTTTTAGGCTGGGTTTCTGTACAGCCCTTTGAGATATCAGCTGATGTACGAAGGGCTATATAAATAAATTTGATTTGATTTGATTTGATGCACTGAGATGATATGCAAACATAGCCATAAGTACACACTTCTGAGAAGATATTGTAGAAACATAGCATTACTAGGACCAGGAGTTTTTCCTGATCAAGTCTTAACTCTGAGCCATAGAAATAGAATGATGAAAACGGGCTTGGAACCTTTAACCCTCGCATTTGACTGGTAAACTCATGGGCACATTCACAATGGCTGCCTGGTACTGTGACGCAATACTTTTTATGGTAACATAGAATGTTCATTCAAAGTATGTTAACTGATGTGGCTCATGCAATGGAATGTATTTTTTGTAATGTCAGTTGAGTTGAATCAACAAATCACAGCACATATTGAAGGGTACACTTCCTGCTTTGTGCCTATTGGTACACTCTCAATGGCCGCCAGTACACCCATTATGCCATCCTTGACCTGAATAGATGCCGCGTTCTAAACAACTGGAAACTCTGAAAAATACGAGGTCAAATCATGATCTCAGTGATCTTCAAGTCGGAGCTCTAGAAAGAGGCCCTGGTTCACGAGTTGCATGATCGTTCAAATCTATTTTTCCCGGTAGCAACTCATTTTTTTCTCAGTTGTTTTGAACACACTGAAGTCAGAAGTCACAGTTTTGGAACTCGGCAAGAGTACCACAGTATGAGTCATAACCGTGTAAATCTCTCTGGGACAAGGTGACTTTTATCAACATATTCGCCTGTATTTACCCCCAACAAATGAAACGTTAATTAGCTGATAATGTGGCTATTTTAAAGAACTACAAATGCAATGATGATCTGGACGAGACTGCCACATTGAGGCAAAGGTAAGAATCTCTGGATTAACTAACTATCTAATGTTAGCTAAATGTTGTTATGAATAAATTGGCAAAATGTCTTTAAATATACCTGTTAGCAAAGGTGCCAGCTAGAGATGATGTGCAGGAGCTTGCAGGGATTTGTAGTCTTGCATGATGTTTACTTTGATGCTAATTAGCATTTTCAAATCTGAGAGTATATACACTACCGCTGGCCTTCTAGGCAGAGTTGCAAAGAAAATGTCATATCTCAGACTGGTCAATAAAAAGAAAAGATTAAGATGGGCAAAATAACACAGACACTGGACAGAGGAACTGTGCCGAGAAGGCCAGCATCCCAGAGTCGCCTCTTCACTGTTGACATTGAGACTGGTGTTTATGGTAATATTTATTTAAGCTGCCAGTTGAGGACTTGTGAGGCATCTGTTTCTCAAACTAGACACTCTAATGTACTTGTCCTCTTGCTCAGTTGTGCACCGGGGCCTCCCACTCCTCTTTCTATTCTGGTTAGAGCCAGTTTGCGCTGTTCTGTGAAGGGAGTAGTACACAGCGTTGCACGAGATCTTCAGTTTCTTGACAATTTCTCGCATGGAATAGCTTTCATTTCTCAGAACAAGAATAGACTGACGAGTTTCAGAAGAAAGTTATTTGTTTCTGGCCAAAAATGTGCTTTTCTTTTAAAAACAAGGACATTTCTAGGTTTTGAAGGGTAGTGTATGTATATTGATAAATGTCACCTTGTCCACAAGAGATGTACATGGTTATCAAAATGTCACGCAAGGGTAAGGCTACACGAAACACAGCCCTTCTTTTAAGTGTTTCTAAAATCCCCTATAGGAAAAATGTATGGTGGAAAAACGATTGGAACCATTTCCCTGTTTGACCGCTAGGTTTTATGGATATTATGACACCTCCACTATGGGGCTCTATGGGGACACCCATTCTATTTCTATGATCTGAGCCCTAGTTTTCCTGGTGAGGTCACATGGTTAGGTTAAACTCCTGGCCCTAAGCAATCCATCAGGTTAATCACCTGCGACCTTCTCCATCTCACCCTGTATCCGCCGAGGGTGGGCCCGGTCTTGGACATGTTGAAACAGCTTGATCGCTCCCCATATAGGAAGCAATAGGAAGGGCATGTTGAGCCAGAAAGCAGGACGGATATCTGACCCAAATTGACCTGCCAGGGAGGGAGGGAGAGCATTTCATCCCTTAAAAGTATGAGGAGGAACTGGGTACATCTGAAGTAGAGTAGAGCAGTCTAATTTTAACCGTGTTATAGTTGACACATTTCCATGATGTTTATATGAGAAACAGAGTAGACCTTTGCCAAAAGAGGAGACCACATTATCATAACTTGGAGGCTATTGTCACACCCTGACCTTAGAGAGCCGTTTTATTTCTCTATTTGGTTAGGTCAGGGTGTGATGTGGGGTGGGCATTCTATGTTTTGTTTTCTATGTTTCTGTATTTCTATGTTTTGGCCGGGTATGGTTCTCAATTAGGGACAGCTGTCTATCGTTGTCTCTGATTGAGAATCATACTTAGGCAGCCATTTTCCCCACCTAATGTGTGGGTAATTATTATTTTCAGTGTGTGTTTGTGGGCACGGTCATTGCTGTTTACCTGTTTGTTTAGGTTTCACTCCAATTAAAAGATGTGGAACTCCATGCACTTGGTTGATTTATGACAGGGAGTTTGAGGATAGTGAGCGTTACAGCTATATTATACACAGCTTGTAATTAACTTAAATGATGTTCTAAATATGTCCGTAGTAGGGCATCATTGAACTAATATGCAACTTAAATACAAAATGATGGTAACGCATTGTTGTGGGTTAGTTTGATCCTCCGATACTTCTCAGTTTGAAACCCAGAGAACAGATGCTTTGAGACTAGTTTTGCTTTGTTCTGTCAATGTTAAAGGCAAGTGCATTGTTGTACTGGCAGCCTACACTATGACACTGATGCTACAACGCTGTACAGTTGATTAACTCGGTCATTGTGGGATACAGGAGGGGTGAAGGTGAGACTCACCTACAACAACTCCTGTCACAAAGAATCTCATGTTGGCAAACAACGATCCAGCCCAGAAGAGACCGAGGGTATGATAAGACATACTGAGAGGGGAAGAAATGGCCCAAAGTGGTTACTCCAATCACTGTAAACTAGTGGCAGCACACAGCTTCAAATGAATGGCCCAGCAGTGAGATGATGTGTGGTCACACAAAGATGTCCCGATTCTGCGGTACGAATCCTTAGCCCTCTTGGCGAAGGGGACTATAAGATACAATACAATATAATACAATACTTGCTTAATTGGTCCAGGCATGATTGGAGTGTATTAGAATGGTGGTGTATGTGTGATTTGTAGATCAACATTACAAGAAGACCAAGGTGACACAGTGTTCCATAAGCGTTGTATCATCATGAGGTACATGATAAAGTGCACTATTCCGTCCCAGTAGCAGATCACGATGGCTGTCCCTGCCACACACAATGCAACCATGAACCTCATGGCACTGGAACAACAGACAGATTCAACATCTGTATGTATATTAGCAAGATGGAGAATCGAGAGACAAACCATTTTCTGGTAGAATTCCATAATTCCGGAGAGAAAACAGTCATGTTCCAAAGAACTCACAAGGTCAATGACACAAGTGAAGGACAACTCTGCTAACACTGTAAAGACAATGCGAACATTCAGTACTGTGGAAGATTGATATCGTGAAAGTGGACAATAATGAGCATGAAGCAATACAGCATTATAGAAAGTTTATCAATTGCCAGCTGTGCCATCAGAGTCCTGGGTTCACGCCCAGGCTCTGTCGTAACCGGCCGCGACCGGGAGGTCCGTGGGGCGACGCACAATTGGCCTAGCGTCACCCGGGTTAGGGAGGGCTTGGTCGGTAGGGGTGTCCTTGTCTCATCGCGCACCAGCGACTCCTGTGGCGGGCTGGGCGCAGTGTACGCTAGCCAAGGTGGCCAGGTGCACGGTGTTTCCTCCGGCGCATTGGTGCGGCTGGCTTCCGGGTTGGATGTGCGCTGTGTTAAAGAAGCAGCGGCTTGGTTGGTTGTGTATCGGAGGATGCATGACTTTCAACCTTCGTCTCTCCCGAGCCTGTACGGGAGTTGTAGCGATGAGACAAGATAGTAGCTACTACAACAATTGGATACTACGAAATTGGGGAGAAAAAGGGGTAAAATTCAAAAAAAAAAAAAAAGAAAGTTTATCAATTACACAACAGAAAATAACTTGGATTAATGCGTAGCTGTTGGTCTGTTCAACTTTCTTTGTGGCGATTAGCATACACGGATTGCATTTGTGAGCATATTCAGCTTTAAGAAAGGCCCTCATTCAATTTGTTGCGAAATTCAGCCAATTTCAACAGAATTCTGTAGCAGCTAGATGTTAAGTTGTAGGAACAATTATGATTATCCTCATTGTAGTCATGGTGAAGAGAAAGCTCCTTCCTCCATGTAATTATTTCCCAATCTGCTTTGTCTTCCTCTTAAAACGTTTAATAAAACTGTCAGAACAATATTACTGCTTATTAAGACGCTTTGAACAAGAGTGGATTTGTGAGAAGCTCAACCTCTTTTTCTCTCATGAACAGTTAGCTAACCACCACAACTCCTTTTCTTTCACACTCACTCTTTCTCACCATCCTTGTGTTTAAAATATTTCCCTCCAACCAACCAGCTATTGATTTCTGGGCTGTGCAGAGAGATAATGATGTCTGCTGGCTGTAGGCTGGGTGAAGGGAGATTTATATTGGGAGATGTGGGTTGAGTTTTCCTCGGGTTAAGAGCACAGCGTGCTGAGAGGGCACCTATCTCAGAGTCATAGCCTGAAACCCCATGTGGGTCTGGGAGACACATAATGAGTGGCGGGGGATAAAGTGGACTGGAGATAGGAAAGGAGCTCACTTATAGTGGCTGATAATGTGCTGCCAACAGACGTGGTGGTTCTCCACATTATTCTCCAGAATCTTTAACCTCTAAAACACTAAGCATTGGGGGGGGTCATATATATATTTAATTTAGAATTTTAGGACCCCTGTAACTAGGTATCAAAATTTGTATAAAATATTGTATTTGGCCTTTACTACTATAGCCCATATAAATGCATTTAAAACACATGCATAAATGGCAGAACCAACAGTCCAAAAATAAATCATAAGGAATAAGGTTTTGAAGTTGCTTTCCTGTGTCTAGGAAACATAAGAAAGCTACGGAAAATATTTACGGTTTTTGGACACATATTTAACCCCTTTTTTTGTTGGCACAAAATTACCTCAAAACTACCATTTAATGTTTTTTTTAACAAGTTCCGGTTACCTTCAGACCCGTAATAATTGTGGGAGTGTCTCATCTTTCCATAGAGTGGTCATATTATTTTCTAGGCCAAACCGTTTGGACGCTACAGACATTTTCGTGAGAAGACCTATTGTCGGGATGTCTCATGGTCTGACCAACATCACTGTAGTTTGGCCACCTTCCACCGCAGATGCGGAAGGCTGACACAGGCGGATGCGGTGGATGTTACTAATACTGAACAAAATATGAAACGCAACATGCCACAATTTCAACGATTTTACTGAGTTACAGTTTATATAAGGAAATAAGTCATATGAAATTAATTCATTAGGTCCTAATCTATGGATTTCACTTGACTGGGCAAAGGCGCAGCCATGGGTGGGCCTGGGAGGGCACAGGTCCACCCACTTGGGAGCCAGGCCCACCCACTGGGGAGCCAGGGCCAGCCAATCAGTTTTTCCCAACAAAAGGGCTTCATTACAGACAGAAATACTCCTCAGCTGTCCGGGTGGCTGGTCTCAGACGATCCCGCAGATGAAGAAGCCAGATGTGGAGGTCCTGGGCTGGCATGGTCTGTAGTTGTGAGGCCGGTTGGACGTACTGACAAATTCTCTAGAACGACGTTGGAGGCGGCTTATGGTAGAGAAATTAACATTCAATTATCTGGCAATAGCTCTGGTGGTTATTCTTGCAGTCAGCATGCCAATTGCACGCTCTCTCAAAACTTGAGACATCTGTGGCATTGTGTTGTGTGACAAAACTGCACATTTTAGAGTGGCCTTTTATTGTCCCCAAAACAAGGTGTAATGATTCTGCTGTTTAATCAGTTTATTGATATGCCACACCTGTCAGGTGATAGATTATATTGGCAAAGGAGAAATTCTCACTAACAGGGACATAAACACATTTCTGCACAAAAGTTGAGAGAAATAAGCTTTTTGTGTGTAAGGAACATTTCTGGGATCTTTTATTTAAGCTCGGGAATCATGGGACCAACACTTTACATGTTGCGTTTATATTTTTGTTCAGTATAGATTGACGCACGGGTTATATTAAGGATTAAAGGAAATGCCTGCATGGTCAGTCAGTAGCCATTACTACCATTGATTTACAGTACCAGTCAAAAGTTTGGACACACTTACTCATTCAAGGGATTTTCTTTATTTAGACTATTTTCTACATTGTAGAATAATAGTGAAGACATAAAAACTATGAAATAACACATGGAATCATGTAGTAACCAAACAAGTGTTAAACAAATCAAAATATATTTTATATTTGAGATTCCTCAAAGTAGCCACCCCTTTCCTTAATGACAGCTTTGCACACTCTAGGCATTCTCTACACCAGCTTCATGAGGTACTCACCTGGAATGCATTTCAATTAATAGGTGTGCCTTGTTAAAAGTGAATTTGCATTTGAGCCAAACAGTTGTGTTGTGACAAGGTAGGGGTGGTATACAGAAGATGGCCCTATTTGGTAAAAGACCAAGTCCATATTATGGCAAGAACAGCTCAAATAAGCAAAGAGAAACGACAGTCACTACTGCAAATCAAATTTAAAAAAAATGTCACGTGAGCCGAATACAACAGGTGTAGGTAGACCTTACAGTGAAATGCTTACTTACAGACTCTAACCAATGGTGCGGGAGAAAAAAAGGTGTGTGTGTGTGTGTGTGTGTGTGTTAGAGTAAAGAAATAAAACAACAGTAAAAAGACATTTGAAAAAAGAATAGCAAGACTATATACCTGTTAGTCAGGCTTATTGAGGTAGTATGTACATGTAGGTATCGTTAAAGTGATTATGCATATTTGATGAACAGAGAGTAGCAGAAGCGTAAAAAGAGGGGTTGGTGGGTGGTGGGACACAATGCAGACACAATGTAAGACACGAAGGTCAGTCAATCTGGAAAATTTCAAGAGCTTTGAACGTTTCTTCAAATGCATTCGCAAAAAACCATCATGTGCTATGATGAAACTGTCTCTCATGAGGACCGTCACAGGAAAGAAAGACCTCTGCTGCAGAGGATAGGTTCAATAGAGTTACCAGCCTCAGAAATTGCAGCCCAATTAATGTTTCACAGAGTTGAAGTAACGGACACATCTCAACATCCGCTGTTCAGAGGAGAATGCGTGAATCAGACCTTCATGGTCAAATTGCTGCAAAGAAACCACTAATAAAGGACATCTGGTTTGTGCTTAGTGTGACTATCATTTGTTTTTCAACAGGACAATGACCCAACACACCTCCAGGCTGTGTAAGTGCTATTTAACGAAGAAGGAGAGTGATGGAGTGCTGCATCAGATGACCTGGCCTCCACAGTCAAATCAAATCATATTTTATTTGTCACATACACATGGTTAGCAGATGTTAATGCGATTGTAGCAAAATGCTTGAGCTTCTAGTTCCGACAGTCACCTACTGGATATCCTGCCATCAGCTCTTCCATAAACACCTGTGTGCAGGCCTATCTGCTAGATGCCCCGTGGCTAAGCCATGCATGTGCTGCTCAGTAGATGATTCTGAAGAAGGGGGATCAGCCCAGAGCTGTGATGGAGAAGGATAATCCCTCCTGTTTTACCTGTTAGATGGCTCAGATAAACCAGACCCTCTAGAGGATTAGAATGCCACAGGTACTTTGAGAGAGACAGAGTGTGTGTGTCTCGATCTGTGTGTTTACCAGGGGACAGCAGCATCGTCAGGGAGATGGGGAGGGATGCAGGACGGCTGTCTGAGCCGTTACACACGGGTGCCATCACCCTAACCCTGACGTTATAAGGGACAGCCAATCCTTGTAATACAGCTAATATATGGATTGTGCACCCTATTACATTTCATGAAAACATGAGTTCAAAGAAGTCTTTATAAGCCTGTAAAATGTTCTGTAAAGGTACATCGCCTGGCTTAGTATTTGGTAGTATTGCCTTTAAATTGTTTAACTTGGGTCAAACGTTTCGGGTAGCCTTCCATAAGCTTCCCACAATAAGTTAGGAGAATTTTGGAACATTCCTCCTGACAGAGCTGGTCTAACTGGGTCAGGTTTGTAGGCCTCCTTGCTCGCACACGCCTTTTCAGCTCTGCCCTCAAATGTTCTATAGGATTGAGGTCAGAGCTTTGTGATGGCCACTCCAATATCTTGACTTTGTTGTCCTTAAGCCATTTTGCCACAACTTTGGAAGTATGCTTGGGGTCATTGTCCATTTGGAAGACCCATTTGCGACCAAGCTTTAACTTCCCTACTGATGTCTTGAGATGTTGCTTCAATATATCCACATAACTTTCCTCCCTTATGATGCCATCTATTTTGTGAAGTGCACCAGTCCCTTCTGCAGCAAAGCACCCCCACAACATGATGCTGCCACCCCCATGCTTCATGGTTGGGATGGTGTCTTTCAGCTTGCAAGCCTCCCCCTTTTTCTTCCAGACATAACGATGGTCATTATGGCCCAACAGTTCTATTTTAGTTTCATCAGACCAGAGGACATTTCTCCAAAAAGTACAATCTTATTCCCCATGTGCAGTTGCAAACCGTAATCTGTCTTTTTTATGGCGGTTTTGGAGCAATGGTTTCTTCCTTGCTGAGCGGCCTTTCAGATTATGTCGATATAGGACTTGTTTAACTGTGGATATAGATACTTTTGTACCCGTTTCCTCCAGCATCTTTATTTTAATTTTTTACCCCTTTTTCTCCCCAATTTCGTGGTATCCAATTGTTTTAGTAGCTACTATCTTGTCTCATCGCTACAACTCCCATACGGGCTCGGGAGAGACGAAGGTTGAAAGTCATGCGTCCTCCGATACACAACCCAACCAAGCCGCACTGCTTCTTAACACAGCGCGCATCCAACCCGGAAGCCAGCCGCACCAATGTGTCAGAGGAAACACTGTGCACCTGGCAACCTTGGTTAGGTCCTTTGCTGTTGTTCTGGGATTGATTTACATTTTTCGCACCAAAGTACGTTCATCTCTAGGAGACAGAACGCGTCTCCTTCCTGAGCGCTATGACGGCAGTGTGGTCCCATGGTGTTTATACTTGCGTACTATTGTTTGTACAGATGAACATGGTACCTTCAGGCGTTTGGATGAACCAGACGAGGATGAACCAGACTTGTGGAGGTCTACAATTTGTTTTCTGAGGTCTTGGCTGATTTCTTTTGATTTTCCCATGATGTCAAGCAAAGAGGCAATGAGTTTGAAGGTAGGCCTTGAAATACATCCGCAGGTACACCTCCAATTGACTCAAATTATATCAATTAGCCTATCAGAAGCTTCTAAAGCCATGACATAATTTTCTGGAATTTTCCAAGCTGTTTAAAGGCACAGTCAACTTAGTGTATGTAAACTTCTGATCCACTGGAATTGTGAAAAAAAAGTGAAATAATCTCTCTGTAAACAATTGATGGAAAATTTACTTGTCATGCACAAAGTAGATGTCCTAACCGACTTGCCAAAACTATAGTTTGTTTGTTTTTTAAATTAAATTTCAATTTTTACCCCTTTTTCTCCCCAATTTCGTGGTATCCAATTGTTAGTAGCTACTATCTTGTCTTATCGCTACAACTACCGTACAGGCTCGGGAGAGACGAAGGTCGAAAGTCATGCGTCCTCCGATACACAACCCAACCAAGCCGCACTGCTTCTTAACACAGCGCGCATCCAACCCGGAAGCCAGCCGCACCAATGTGTCGGAGGAAACACCGTGCACCTGGCGACCTTGGTTGGCCTGCACTGCGCCCGGCTCGCCACAGGAGTCGCTGGTGCGCGATGAGACAAGGATATCCTTACCGGCCAAACCCTCCCTAACCCGGACGACGCTAGGCCAGTTGTGCGTCGCCCCACGGACCTCCCGGTCGCGGCCGGTTGCGACAGAGCCTGGGCGCGAACCCAGAGTCTCTGGTGGCACAATATGTACAGCTGAAGTTGGAAGTTTACATACACTTAGGTTGGAGTCATTAAAACTTGTTTATCAACCACTCTACAAATTTCTTGTCAACAAACCACTGCGCCACCCTGGAGGCCCAAACTATAGCTTGTTGACAAGAAATTTGTGGAGTGGTTGATAAACAAGTTTTAATGACTCCAACCTAAGTGTATGTAAACTTCTGACTTCAACTGTACATATTCTTATTAATTCCTTTACACTTGTGTGTATAAGGTAGTTGTGAAATTGTTAGATTTCTTGTTAGATATTACTGCGTGGTCGGAACTAGAAGCACAAGCATTTCGCTACACTCGCATTAACATCTGCTAACCATGTGTATGTGACCAATAACATTTGATTTGATTTGACAAGCATACACATGCTTGCACCGGCACTCTACACACACGCACATTGTAATATTGCTGTATGGTGGTATTGCACATGTTGTATTGTAGAAATGTAGTGGTGTAATAATCTTATATGATGTACAGTTTCATCTTTGGTTTTGTGTGATGTAAGTGCCTTAATGTGTTTGGACCCCAAGAAGAGTAGCTGCTGCCTTGGAAACAGCTAATGGGGATCCCTAATAAATACACATACAAATTATATCATTCAAATTCATAGTACAACTCTATACTTCCCCGCACTGTACTTTTTAAAGAGCAACCTCCCTCCAATTTTCTGCCTCATTCTCTTTTCTAATTAGTTTTCATCGAAGTTTGTCCATCGAAGTCTCCTCTGCAGTGCTAAATTAGTGAGCAGTGATGAATGGGGAGACCAAGGAAGCGATAATTATGCCAACACCCAGAGCACCAGGATAAATGATGCAGAGATGGGACACCACGTGACAGAAAGCACATACTGACAGATACTGACGCATGGGGCCCAGAGATGGAAGGTGTGCTGACAGACGACCTGCTGCTGATGTAGCGAGGGCCTGGAGACTCTGGGGAGGGGGATTGCAGGGTCTGTTTGGGTTCTTATGATGCTAAATCCTTGGAGATTGGCGGCTAGCATCCTGCTGTTCTCTGAGAGTTAGAGGATCTGTGCTGATGTCAATGCAATGGCTACATGGGGTACAAGATGGTCAAGTGACTGCTCTAACAATGGAAATACATATCCCCAAAGATGGAAGGCAGGCGAGAGGAGGTGAGATCAGGTGGGACCATTCTAGCCAATGAGAGGACAGATACCCATGTGAACAACAGGCCACAGAGATAGAGAATTCATCTTTGTATCTATGCCATTGTAACGTCTGTGACAGCATGGACAGTGCTACTGAGGGTCTCTCCATTTTAAAGTAGTACATTTTCTTCTTCATTGGCTGATTGCTCTCAACTCATAGGAATCCCCACCCAGTTGACTACTTTAAAATGGTGTCAGCCCTCAATGGCAATGTCCATGCTAAAATAGGTTATATCCATGATGAGTCTTCTATCTATAACAACAGGCACAACTCTGATATAGCTTTAGGACAGATTTTGGGAGAAGTAAAGCCTCTTGCATCGCCTCTTTCTCTCTGATTGGACCAAGGTTCACAGTATTCAATGAGGACAAACGGCTGGCTTGCTGGTTTGATCTGCAGCCTTTAGTAGCCACATGACCAGGTCTAGTTCATACTACTTCAACTGTTGTGTTGACCCAAGCTGTGAGGTCAACTACTAAAGTCTGCTTTGATGCTAAGGGGCCGCTGGTCTTCTTGTTTCAACAGAGCTACTTTGACTTGCTGATCATCACTAACACCATGGGGATGTCAGGTAACCAGTATTGGAGGTAGGATTCATAGAGTTCTCCCATTGTTTCCCAGAAACATCAGAGATCATCACCACAACGACTCAATCAATCATGGTCTTAGGTGTAGGAGACAACTGGCTGGGGCATGTAAGTTCACCACTCACCACCATGTTTGGCAGTCAGAGTTAACAATTACTGTGTTTCCGAAAAGATTAATGTGCTTTGGGCCATCGCCATCTAAACAAAATTACTTCTCTCCCAAACGTACAATGTGTTCACGGAAGCCAAACAAATGCTGTGAGGCCAAAGGGAAGCTCCCTGGCTGCATGTCTATGCACCAGCGCTGGAAGATTTATGCACACAATACTGTTGGTTTGCAAAGTGGCAGAACACATGGCATGGCAGAACACCAATTTATCAAACTCCTCTCAAGGCCTGTATTGATTGTCAGAGTCCACACTTAAAGAGTTCCAGAGATATCCGCTATGGAGGAGTACGGCAGTTTGCTTGAAATTAGAAATGTCCGCTGAGGAATGGAAGAATTACTAGGGAGGAGTGGTGCAGACAGTCACCACAATCCTTTTAAAACTTTAATGGACTTAGGCCTGCTGTGGCAGCTTGCTTATCTAAACAGAGATAAACAGTAACTGTCATCACTGGAGACAGCATAGTTTAACCCAAGTGTCTACTGACAACATAGGTAGGCTGTGAATTGACTAAATATTGAAATATTGAAAATAAATAAAAAATATACAGTTTTATTATATATTTTTTTATTTCACCTTTATTTAAGCAGGTAGGCTAGTTGAGAACAAGTTCTCATTTACAACTGAGACCTGGCCAAGATAAAGCAAAGCAATGCGACAGAAACAACAACACAGAGTTACACATGGAATAAACAAGCGTACAGTTAATAACACAATAGAAAAAAATAAAGTCTATATACAGTGTGTGCTAATGGCATGAGGTGGTAAGGCAATAAATAGGCCATAGTAGCAAAGTAATTACAATTTAGCAGATTAACACTGGAGTGATCAATGAGCAGATGATGGTGTGTAAGTAGAAATACTGGTGTACAAAAGAGCAGCAAAGTAAATAAAAACAATATGGGGATGAGGTAGGTAGATTGGGTGGGCAATTTACAGATGGACTATGTACAGCTGCAGCGATTGGTTAGCTGCTCAGATAGCTGATGTTTAAAGTTAGTGAGGGAAATGTAAGTCTCCAGCTTCAGCAATTTTTCAATTCGTTCCAGTCACTGGCAGCAGAGAACTGTAAGGAAAGGCGGCCAAAGGGGGTGTTGGCTTTGGGGTTGACCAGTGAGATATACCTGCTGGAGCGTGTGCTACGGGTGGGTGTTGTTATCGTGACCAGTGAGCTGAGATAAGTCAGAGCTTTACCTAGCATAGACTTATAGATGACCTGGACGAATATGTAGCGAGGGCCAGCCGACTAGAGCATACAGGTCGCAATGGTGGGTGGTATAAGGGGCTTTGGTATCAGAGTCGTGTGTATAGGTGGCAGGGAAGTCAGCCTCAGGAGAGTCAAACGGAGTGTAAATGGAGTCTTTTAATATAAGTCCACTTAACATGCTCCAAACACTAAATACGTACAGACATAAACGAACATGGATACGAGGACCCGTCGCGCACCTATACAACACTTGACATAAAACAATCTCTGACAAAGACATGAGGGGAAACAAAGGGTTAAATACACAACAGGTAATGAATGGGATTGAAAACAGGTGTGTGGGAAGACAAGACAAAACCAACGGAAAATGAAAAATGGATCAATGATGGCTAGAAGGCCGGTAAGGTCGCCCGCCGAGCACCGCCCGAACAAGGAGGGGCAACAACTTCGGCAGAAGTCGTGACAGTACCCCCCCCCCCCCCTGACGCGCGGCTCTGGAGACGGTGGAATTCTTTTAACATGGAAGGATCTAACACGTCCTCCACCGGAACCCAGAATTTCTCCTCCGGACTGTACCCCTCCCAGTCCACGAGGTACTGAAGGCCCCTCGCCCGACGTCTCAAATCCAAAATGGATCGAACAGAGCACACCGGGACGCCCTCGATGTCTAGAGGAAGCGGAGGAACATCACGTACTTCAGCCACCACCGGCCTGAGGAGAGACACATGGAACGAGGGGTTAATACGGTAATGAGTGGGCAGTTGTAATCTATAACATACCTCGTTCACTCTCCTCAGGACTTTAAATGTCCAGGGGACAGGGTCAATGATGGTGTGTGGGAAGACAAGACAAAACCAATGGAAAATGAAAAATGGATCGATGATGGCTAGAAGGCCGGTGACGTCGACCGCCGAGCACCGCCCGAACAAGGATAGGCAACGACGTGACAAAACAGATGGCACTGTGATAGACTACATCCAATTTGCTGAGTAGAGTATTGTAAGCTATTTTGTAGATGACATTGCCGAAGTCGAGGATTGGTAGTATAGACAGTTTTACTAGGGTAAGTTTGGCGGCGTGAGTGAAGGAGGCTTTGTTGCGAAATAGAAAGCCGATTCTAGATTTTATTTGGATTGGAGATATGATATGAGTCTGGAAGGAGAGTTTACAGTCTAGCCAGACACCTAGGTATTTGTAGTTGTCCACGTATTCTAGGTCAAAACCGTCCAGGGTAGTGATGCTAGTTGGGCGGGCAGGTGCGGGCAGCGAACGGTTGAAAAGCATGCCTTTGGTTTTACTAGCGTTTAAGAGCAGTTGGAGGCCATGGAAGAAGTGTTGTATGGCATTCAAGATTGTTTGGAGGTTTGTTAGCACAGTGTCCAAAGAAGGGCCAGATGTATACAGAATGGTGTCGTCTGCATAGAGGTGGATCAAAGAATCACCCGCAGCAAGAGCGACATCATTGATATATACAGAGAAAAGAGTCGGCTCGAGAATTGAACCCTGTGGTACCCCCATAGACTGCGCCAGAGTTCCGGAAAACAGGCCCTCCGATTTAACACACTGAACTCTATCAGAGAAGTAGTTGGTGAATCAGGCTAGGCAGTCATTTGAGAAACCAAGGCTATTCAGTCTGCTGATAAGAATACGGTGATTGACAGAGTCGAAAGCCTTGGCCAGGTCGATGAAGACGGCTGCACAGTACTGTCTTTTATCGATAGCGGTTATGATATTGTTTAGTACCTTGAGCGTGGCTGAGTACCATGCTCAGTACCAGTACCAGTCAAAAGTTTGGAAACACCTACTCATTCAAGGGTTTTTCTTTATTTTTACTATTTTCTACATTGTAGATTAATAGTGAAAATGTCAAAACTATGAAATAAAACATATGGAATCATGCAGCAACCAAAAAAGTGTTAAACAACGTCTTCAAAGTAGCCACCCTTTGCCTTGATGACAGCATTGCACACTCTTGGCATTCTCTCAACCAGCTTCATGAGGAATGCTTTTCCAACAGTCTTGAAGCACTTGTTGGCTGTTTTTCCTGAGCACTTCTTGGTTGCTTTTCCTTCACTCTGCGGTCCCACTCATCCTAAACCAACTCAATTGGGTTGAGGTCAGGTGATTGGGGAGGCCAGATCATCTGATGCAGCACTCCATCACTCTCCTTGGTCAAATAGCACATACACATCCTGGAGGCGGGTTTGAGTCATTGTCCTGTTGAAAAATATATGATAGTCCCACTAAGCGCATACCACATGGGATGGCGTATTGATGCAGAATGCTGTGGTAGCCATGCTGGTTAAGTGTGCCTTGAATTCTAAATAAATCACCAACAGTGTCACTTGCAAAGCACCCCCACACCATCAAATCAAATTAAATCAAATGTTATTTGTCACATGCGCCGAATACAACAAGTGAAAACCTTGCATGTGCTGAAATGCTTACTTACAAGCCCTTAACCAACAATGCAGTTTTAAGAAAAAGAAGTGTTAAGTAAAAAATAGAAGTAACAAATAATTAAAGAGCAGCAGTAAAATAACAAAAGTGAGGCTATATACAGGAGGTACCGGTACAGAGTCAATATGCAGGGGGCACTGGTTAGTCGAGGTAATTGAGGTAATATGTATATGTAGGTAGAGTTACAGTGACTATGTATAGATAATAACAGAGAGTAGCTGCGGCAGAGTAATCAATATTCTGGGTAGCCCTTTGATTCAGCTGTTCAGGAGCCTTATGGATTGGGGGTTAAAGCTGTTTAGAAGTCTTTTGGACCTAGACTTGGCGCTCCGGTACCGCTCGCCGTGCGGTAGCAGAGAAAACAGTCTATGATTAGGGTGGCTGGAGTATTTGACAATTTTTAGGGCCTTCCTCTGACACCGCCTGATATAGAGGTCCTGGATGGCAGGAAGCTTGGCCCCAATGATGTACTGGGCCGTACGCGCTACCCTCTGTAGTGCCTTGTGGTTGGAGGCTGAGCAGTTGCCATACCAGGCAATGATGCAACCATGCTCTCGATGGTGCCGTTGTAGAACTTTTTGAGGATCTTAGGACCCATGACAAATCTTTTCAGTCTCCTGAGGGGGGAATAGGCTTTGTCGTGCCCTCTTCACGACTGTCCTGGTGTGTTTAGACCATGATAGGTTTGTTGGTGATGTGGACACCAAGGAACTTGAAGCTCTCAACCTGCTCCACTACAGTCCCGACGATGAGAATGGGGGCGTGCTCGGTCCTACTTTTCCTGTATTCCACAATCATCTCCTTTGTCTTGATCATGTTGAGAGAGGGTTTGTTGTCCTGGCACCACACGGCCAGGACTCTGACCTCCTCCCTATAGGCTGTCTCATCATTGTCAGTGATCAGGTCTACCACTGTTGTGTCATCAGCAAACTTAATGATGGTGTTGGAGTCATGTCTGGCCATGCAGTCATAAGTGAACAGGGAGTACTCCTCTGAACAGTCGATGTTGAGATGTGTCTGTTACTTGGACTCTGTGAAGCATTTATTTGGGCTGCAATCTGAGGTGCAGTTCACTCTAATGTACGTATTCTCTGCAGCAGAGGTAACTCTGGGTCTTCCTTTCCTGTGTCCTCATGAGAGCCATTTTCATCAAAGCGCTGATGGTTTTTGTGACTGCACTTGAAGAAACTTTCCGGATTGACTGACATTCATGTCATACAGTAATGATGGACTGTTGTTTCTCTTTGCTTATTTGAGTGGTTCTTGCCATAATATGGACTTGGTCTTTTACCAAATAGGGCTATCTTCTGTATACCACCTCTACCTTGTCACAACACAACTGATTGGCTCAAACACATTAAGGAAAGAAATTCCACAAATTAACTTTTATCAAAGCACACATGTTAATTGAAATGCATTCCAGGTTACTACCTCATGAAGCTAGTTGAGATAACGCCAAGAGTATGCAGAGCTGTCATCAAGGCAAAGGGTGGATGATTTGAAGAATCTCAAATATAAAATATATTTTGATTTGTTTAACAATTTTTTGGTTACTACATGATTCCATACATGTTATTTTATAGTTTTGATTTCTTCACTATTATTCTACAATGTAGAAAATAGTAAAAATAAAGAAAAACCCTTGAATGAGTAGGTGTGCCCAAACTTTTGACTGGTACTATATATATTCCAGAGAGGTGAGAGAAAATCTGCAAATGCGTTTGGTGTCAAAGACATGTTCTTATATGGTCTGTCTGAATTCACAAGCCTCTTTTGACCTCCCGTTTATTAACAAAGTATTTTTTACCTATCACCATATAATCTGAATTTCACAATTTACATGCGTGGGTTTCAGGCGTGGAGAGTCAGAGTTGGCCAATCTTCAGACAATTGGAATTCACACAAGCCAGGGTTTCCACAAGATGTCAATGTGTCAGAAATCCATGTGTATGAATTCATAGATCTAAGTCACATGAGCTGATAGTGCCCTCAAGCTGTAGCAAAGATTGTAAACACTGTTCAACTGGATCGTTGAGTATGGAGCCTACATTATAATGAATGACTGCCATAAATCTGTCTAGAGGGTTTAGTCTGCAAAATATTTGCTCATAGTTCCACATAGACTACAACTTGTGAATATTACTATTTATTAATAAAAAAAAAGTTCCAAAACACATGTAAAAAGAGCACATTTGGGAAGAATGGCCTTTGATTCAAATCTCATACATTGATTTTATTATGGTGCATAAGGAACAAAAACAATGCTTTAAAGCTATTGATTGATTGATTGAAGTCTACTACCCTAAAAAAATGTTATAATTGTATAACTTTATAAGACATTTAAATGACCCGATAGGTAGACAATAAGACATGAAATCATTGACTTACTTTTGGAACTCTGGAGTGGTGTTCATGCAGTGAAGGACAACAAGGGCAGTCAGAGAAAACAAGAACATCTCTCCATCTCTTCAACTGCAGATGAAACATACGAAGGGTCCCTGGAGAATCAATAGCACTGACCACTGTAAAGAAAAACAAAAGTGCAATACAACTGCCATTTGAATCAATTATCTACTATATGATCTAATTACCTGTCTTAAGAAAAAAAACATTCATAATTGAACTATTTGCCAAAAACATATCCAGGCAATAACTTTAAAAGTCCTAACAAAATAGACCGAATCTCAATACAAAATTTGAAAGAATATGTACCCCACTGAAAAAGACAGCAATTCTTACTGTATGGCCACTTGTTTGGGCCATGGATTAATGAAATTATGGCTACCTTGGGCAAACACAGTATATGTACAAGGAAATAATGAACTAGAGACAAATGAGACTTTGGGGTAAATTACGCATTTCGGGTTCATCAGGGATTTACATAGGTTGCATAAAATGGGGTCATTTACGAAGTGCTTCTCAAGTCACATTCGTGTGTTAAGCAATGTGTGGGCCAATATGGTTTATACAATGTAGGCTACATTATTGCACATACAGGATAGGCCTACTCTCTATTTTGTTTGACCTAATTTCAGATTGAACACATTATATACCTAGGCTATAAATGATGTGTGTTTTTTTTGTTGTAAGAAGAAGTTGCATGTCTTAAAGAAATTATTAACTGTGCCAATCATCAAACAGGCCTAATGGGCATTACATGTGCTTGCACATTTCTTCCAGCAGAGAGGGCCAAATTCAAATTTACAGTATGCAAACAACAAACTATAATTTTCAGTGTAGTTTATAGGCTGTGCTACAATGATGCAAGATAGGTTATGTGTGGGGACAACACATGATCTATTTGATTACAAACTATTCAAATATGTCAGGAAAAGTAGTTTCCTTGCTTATATTCGGTTTGTATCATTACACTTGATAGGGTGGCTTTAATATTTAATGAATGGGAAGTCACTCAATGCGCACAGAGAAAGGGTATTGGTGTAATAAGGAAATCACAGCAGAAATTGAACTTTGGCAGCTGTGAACAAGAACAGGCAAATAAACACATACCGTAATATTATTGGGATTGAGGTCTCTGTATACATACAGTTGAAGTCGGAAGTTTACATACACTTAGGTTGGAGTCATTAAAACTTGTTTATCAACCACTCCACTAATTTCTTGTTAACAAACTACAGATTTGGCAAGTCGGTTAGGACATCTACTTTGTGCATGACACAAGTAATTTATCCAACAATTGTTTACAGACAGATTATTTGTACACAATTCCAGTGTGTCAGAAGTTTACATACACTAAATTGACTGTGCCTTTAAACAGCTTGGAAAATTCCAGAAAATTATGTCATGGCTTTAGAAGCTTCTGATGGGCTAATTGATATCATTTGAGTCAATTGAGTCAAGGCCTACCTTCAAACTCAGTCCCGTGCTTGACATCATGGAAAAATCAAAAGAAATCAGCCAAGACCTCAGAAGAAAAATTGTAGAGTCTGGTTCATCCTTGGGAGCAATTTCCAAATGCCTGAAGGTACCACGTTCATCTGTACAAACAATAGTACGCAAGTATAAACACCATGGGACCACGCAGCCGTCATACCGCTCAGGAAGGAGATGAACGTACTTTGGTGCAAAAAGTGCAAATCAATCCCAGAACAACAGCAAATGACCTTGTGAAGATGCTGGAGGAAACAGGTACAAAAGTATCTATATCCACAGTAAAACAAGTCCTATATCGACATAACCTGAAAGGAAGGAAGAAGCCACTGCTCCAAAACCGCCATAAAAAAGCCAGACTATGGTTTGCAACTGCACATGGGGAATAAGATTGTACTTTTTGGAGAAATGTCCTCTGGTCTGATGACACAAAAGTAGAACTGTTTGGCTATAATGGCCATCGTTATGTTTGGAGGAAAAATGGGGAGGCTTGCAAGCCGAAGAACACCATCCCAACCGTGAAGCACGGGGGTGGCAACATCATGTTGTGGGGGTGCTTTGCTGCAGGAGGGACTGGTGCACTTCACAACATAGATGGCATCATGAGGAAGGACAATTATGTGGATATATTGAAGCAACATCTCAAGACATCAGTCAGGAAGTTAAAGCCTGGTCGCAAATGAGTCTTCCAAATGAACAATGACCCCAAGCATACTTCCAAAGTTGCGGCAAAATGGCTTAAGGATAACAAGGTCAAGGTATTGGAGTGGCCATCACAAAGCCCTGACCTCAATCCTATAGAAAAATGTGTGAGCAGAACTGAAAAAGTGTGTGTGAGCAAGGAGGCCTACAAACCTGACCCAGTTAGACCAGCTCTGTCAGGAGGAATGGGCCAAAATTCACCCAACTTATTGTGGGAAGCTTGTGGAAGGCTACCCGAAAAGTTTGACCCAAGTTAAACAATTTGAAGGCAATCATACCAAATACTAAATGAGTGTATGTAAACTTCTGACCCACTGGGAATGCAATGAAAGAAATAAAAGCTGAAATAAATAATTATCTATACTATTATTCTGACATTTCAGATTCTTAAAATAAAGTGGTGATCCTAACTGACCTAAGACAGGGAATTTTTACTACGATTAAATGTCAGGAATTGTGAAAAACTGAGTTTAACTGTATTTGGCTAAAATGTATGTAAACGTCTGACTTCACGTGTACATGAGGGAACTGAGGAGAGATCATAACCATCAAATTTGGATTGTGATCTTTAGGAAATGTCATTGGACCTGGAAAATGGAGATATGCATTGTTGATCTATCAAAACACTATTACATAACACAATACCCAGAAGTGAGCCAGAAATAATTTGAGCTACAAAATGTCCGTCCCTGTTCCATCCTGTGTGTTATCATTGTTGGATAATCTTTCATTTGGTTTGTAAAGGACTTACTGGCATCTGTTTTTATGTGCAATCTAAACTTTATACCCCAATCCAGGCCCACGTTATTATAATTGCTGAAGCAGAAGCAACTACAAAAGTAAGAGGTGATACACCTCTGTCCAGACAAAGCAATGTGCACCTTGTCTGTCCCTTGTTAATTGGTCTCTATTAACCTCACCCTGTAATTCATTCTACCCCTTTGTTGGGAAAATGGGTACTTTGTTCAAGGAAGGCTGTGTTTACTGGAAACAATTGGACCTCTTCCAGTTGCATCATTCAATAACTCAGCAGCCAAAATGACAGAAACCAGAAAATGATACACACACAGCTCCTCTGTTCATCAAAATCTACTTCTTAGTTTACCTTAATGGGAATATAAATGTATTAATATTATGGGCTAATTATGGTTTCCATGTCTGTATTGATGCTGAATTAACATTGAATTTTGTTCAATGTACAGTATAGGCATATGAGGCTACTTTGTACAAGATTATTATTATTTGATGACTTTTTTGTGTGGCTCTGTTATTGCTTTAAGGAAGCTGAATCAGGTGTAATGGTGTAGCGGTTTTTTTGTGTTTATAGTAAATATTTTCTAAACTCTATTTTCTTAAAACTGCATTGTTGGTTAAGGGCTTGTAAGTAAACATTTCACGGTAAGGCGCATGCGACACGTAAAATTGTATTTGTCTGTAGCCTATTTTGAAACCAAAGGAGAGGATGTGAGAGCCATGTCTGACAACACCCAAGCCTTTGTCCCAGCCTAGTCAAACAAGCCTTGGTCTCAGCCTAGTCAAACAAGCCTTGGTCTCAGCCTAGTCAAACAAGCCTTGGTCCCAGCCTAGTCAAACAAGCCTTGGTCCCAGCTTAGTCAAACAAGTGACCACTGGCCATGTACCAAAGGACAAGCTGATCTGGCCATACTGGGGTCCAGCCATTATGAAAACTTCTGAGACGAATACTTTCCCATTTACTATACATAATTTGAAAATCACATCCAATGATATAGGCCAAGCTATAGCAAAAGTGAACTTAGTAAAACATTATTGAAGTTTAAAAACAGCCGGAATTGAAAGTACTATTGTTGATGATGGTATTTGTTTTACTCATGTAGCTATAGGCCTATTCAAAATAGCTGAGAATGTTACGAAGGTGGGCGATATACTGTGGTTCAGTTGGCTAAATTGTTTATGTTTATTGTTGTACATTCTGTACTCACTTATCTATTTATTTTGTTTTAAATCGTCAGTAACTTCCGCAGGTAAGAAATACTGTTTGCGATCCACGAGCTTCAAGCCACTATTGCCGCGTTCAAAACAACTGGGAACTCGGAATTCAGAAATCTCCAACTTCCGACTTCAGTGCGTTCAAGAAGACTGGGAAATCAGGGGGGAAAATGCTCCGACTGGGGAACGTTCAATTCAATTCAATGGGCTTTATTGGCATGGGAAACATATGTTAACATTGCCAAAGCAAGTGAAGTAGATAATATACAAAAGTTAAATAAACAATAAAAATGAACAGTAAACATTACACTCACAGAAGTTCCAAAAGAATAAAGACATTACAAATGTCATATTATGTATATATACAGTGTTGTAACGATGTGCAAATTGTTAAAGTACAAAAGGTGTTTGTTTACAATGGTGTTTGTTCTTCACTAGAAAATGGCAACAGGTCACAAATCTTGCTGCTGTGGTGGCACACTGTGGTATTTCAACCAGTAGATATGGGAGTTTATCAAAATCGGATTTGTTTTCAAATTCTTT
This sequence comes from Oncorhynchus clarkii lewisi, assembly GCF_045791955.1. NCBI lineage: Eukaryota > Metazoa > Chordata > Actinopteri > Salmoniformes > Salmonidae > Oncorhynchus > Oncorhynchus clarkii. The sequence continues at coordinate 19,408,873 of NC_092147.1, read as the reverse complement.
GTGGATCTGTGTAATCAGGGGAAATATGTGTCTCTAATATGGTCATACATTTGGCAGGAGGTTAGGAAGTCCACCTCATTTTGTGGGCAGTGTACACATTGCCTGTCTTCTCTTGAGATCCAGGTCTGCCTACTGCAGCCTTGCTCAATAGCAAGGCTATGCTCACTGAGTCTGTACAGAGTCAAAGCTTTCTTAAGTTTTGGTCAGTCACAGTGGTCAGGTATTCTGCCAATGTGTAGTCTCTGTTTAGGGCCAAATATAATTCTAGTTTGTTCAGTTGTTTTGTTAATTCTTTCCAATGTGTCAAGTTATTATATTTTTGTCTAATTGTGTTCATCCAACTCCGGAGCTCGGACCTCTTTCTTAGAGCTCCGACTTTCCGATCTGAAGATCGCTGACGTCATTATTTGACCGCGTATTTTCCGAGTTCCCAGTTTCTTGAGTGCACCATGAATGAGCGACATCTCTGATGCTGCGTTGATATGCTAGTCGGAACAAGGCAACTCGGAAATGTACGACTCGCTAACTGGTTTTAGTTATACACGTACCGCATTCAACCAATTAGCAAGTCGTAAAGTTTCCGAGTTTCCTAGTTCCGACTAGCAATTGAACGCGGCAGGAGTATCCCACTGTGTGACATACCGAGTGACGACAGCAGAGGAAATATCTGCTTGCAAGATGGCGGCGTCTATCAGGAAGTGAAGGAAACAACTGAAAATAAAAGTTGGACCAAATTCCTTGTTTTGGTCCATTTAAAGCAATAATTCGATTGAAAACATAACTGCGAACGGATCTTGTATTCAGAATAAGAAACACATTCGTGGTAAGTTTAATTTCAGCTTTTCGTAAAGCGTAAACGACACATCGTCAGCTAACCTTAGCTATCAATCCCCTGCTCGATCGACTCAAGACTTCTCAAGCAGCTTGAGCAACATAGTTAGCTTGGTAGCCAGGCAAGCTAATAGTCGTCGCACTTCGATAGCATCTATTTGTTTAGCTAGCTAACGTTGGTGAACGTGTAGCTAAGTGGTATTTAACGTTATTTCGAATGCTACTGAAAGATTGCTGTCAAATGTATGTTTTTGTTTTGTAGTTTTCAATCTTCGTTTAACTATCGTTATGTCTACCCAACCGCTAATGCTAGTTAGCTACGCTTTTGGTACTAACTAGTTATCTCAGAGAGCACCTTGGCTTGGCTAGTGGTAGCTAGCTAGCTATCTCTGCCTTTGTACCAAAGATTTCCCCTAAATATTTTTGTACTGCTTAGCCTAGCTAGTTCCCGGCATTGTAGCGACATGATTTGTCATCAAAGCAACTTTATTTTATTTATCGGACATGCATTTAAAGACAACTTTAACTATATTTGCTAGATATCTGGAAAGTATTTGAAATAACTATAGTAGCTAGAAAGCGAACGTTAAGGCTTGTGTTTACACGAAGTCTATGGTATTGTTGGCTATTACGCTAACCATACATGTAAAGCCTTTACTTTACTAAAGAACTGCGTTCGTTTTTTAAAATTAAGTGGCTAGCTAGGTATTGCGTATTTGAATGATCATCGGTTGAACCTTTCGTTATGTAGATAACAGAATACACAACAGGTTTTCCACATTGAAAGTATACCTTTTTCTCATAGTGATATTGATAGCCCTCACATCCCCGCTTTCTTTCCTAATCCTTTCTGAATCAGTGGACAGTGTGACCAGCTTTTCTTTTAATGTAAACTTTGGAACTCTAATTCACATTACATTTAACATCTCTCTTTTCATAGCTAGTACTTTTGATAGGTTGGATATAAAGTAGTCAACCATATCCCAATAGAATATATATGGATAAGGCTCAGATGGAAAACAGACGTTTTAGAATTGATTTCAATTTGTTACATGCAAACCCACACAGAATTATGGAGTTGTGAGGTGCATGATAAATCACTGGCAGTCAAAGGCAAGGCAGCACATCGCTTGTTTGGCTGAAAGACATTTCTATGTGAATGTGGCATGTTTAGGGCCATAGGCACTAGCAGGCATATGGACTCTAGTCACAATGCAGTTCCAGACCTGTCTGCAGGGCTTTTTCTGGCTCAAAAGGGGGCTTAGGTAATGGGTGTGGTCGGAGCAGCTGAATTTTAGAGGCCCCCCCCCATCTTGGTAACACATTGCAAATTTGTGGAGCTGAGGGAAAATGTTGCCTTTTTAAGCTCATTCCCTGCCATTCTACATATTCTATCAAAGAAAATGTTGCTGTTTTAAAGAACATTTCCTGCAATTCTATGCATTTTGCTTTGGCTAATGCTGTTTTCTTTTGCTCTAACATAGTAACAAAATCTGCTAAATTCATTATTTGTGATTGTTAGTTCTCAAAGATCATATTATAAAAAAAATATAAAGATCCCATTATCATCTACATACTCTCTATCTGGCTTTAGTCGTTTAAGTTTATACTGAAAGCATTTTTCCATCCCTAATTTTGATAAAACATTTTTACCCTGTTTGGACTTGTGAAGAGGGGAAATGTTGACACATGCATTGTGCTGAAGCTTTATGTGTGTTATGAGAGGGGAGTGGGGAAGAGCAGGAGGCGATGCATGTGTCATTGTAGCTTGCCTGGATTGTAGATCACTGACAGCTGTGAGGAGGCATTGACCCCTTAAGCTTTAGTCCTGCTTGTCTGAGTATTATGTGCAACTGCAGTGTAACTTTATAGGCCTAGCTGTAGAAATGTTAGCTCTTGTGTCTGCCTGGCATGATACCACAAGTGTTTTTTATGGCTGGCAGTTGAGATTCTCTTGATTCCTTGTAGGCACAAGTAAGGATAATTGCTCATGAAGAAATCAAATGACCGTTCTCTTACAAATCTGTAGCCACTTCACAATTTCTTCCCAGCAGAGTACAATTGCCTTCGATGCCTGCAGGCTAGTCAGGGAAAATGCTAACGTTGGCACAGGTTGCCATGATAGTTTTTCCATGGTCATTTCCCCTAGTGAGGGATGCTATTTGCTGATTGCCAGTTGAATATGCTGTGTTACTGAGCTTCCTGTTTATCCACCATGGCCGAGGGGAGCGAGATAGAGAAGGGTTAGAAATTCATGACATCAAGGCCAATGACCACCTCTCTCGCTCCCCACGGCTACTGGAGCTTAATGGCAACACACAGGCTCTTTAACTATCATGCAGGAATATGTCTACTGAATGAAAACCACAAGCTTCCCCCCTCTCCTTGCTGGCGGCAGTGCACCCCAGAGCTCGATCAATAGACAGCTGTTCACTTCCTGACATGAGTTGACATAAAGTCAGGAGTGTAATAAAAAAATGAAAAAAACTCTACTCCACTGTTCTTATTTTGTCACATCCGGTGAAAAATAGGTATTGACAAAAGCAAATGGATCTTACATAAATAATAAATGCTAAAAGTTGACTTCTTTGTATTGAACATACAGTGGGGCAAAAAGTATTTAGTCAGCCACCAATTGTGCAAGTTCTCCCACTTAAAAAGATGAGAGGCCTGTCATTTTCATCATAGGTACACTTCAACTATGACAGACAAAATGAGGGAAAAAAATCCAGAAAATCACATTGTAGGATTTTTTATGAATTTATTTGCAAATTATGGTGGAAAATAAGTATTTGGTCAATATAAAAAGTTTATCTCAATACTTTGTTATATACCCTTTGTTGGCAATGACAGAGGTCAAACGTTTTCTGTCTTCACAAGGTTTTCACACACTGTTGCTGGTATTTTGGCCCATTCCTCCATGTAGATCTCCTCTAGAGCAGTGATGTTTTGGGGCTGTTGCTGGGCAACACGGACTTTCAACTCCCTACAAAGATTTTCTATGGGGTTGAGATCGGGAGACTGGCTAGGCCACTCCAGGACCTTGAAATGCTTCTTACGAAGCCACTCCTTTGTTGCCCGGGCGGTGTGTTTGGGATCATTGTCATGCTGAAAGACCCAGCCACGTTTCATCTTCAATGCCCTTGCTGATGGGAGGTTTTCACTCAAAATCTCACGATACATGGCCCCATTCATTCTTTCCTTTACACGGATCAGTCGTCCTGGTCCCTTTGCAGAAAAACAGCCCCAAAGCATGATGTTTCCACCCCCATGCTTCAAAGTAGGTATGGTGTTCTTTGGATGCAACTCAGCATTCTTTGTCCTCCAAATACGACGAGTTGAGTTTTTACTAAAAAGTTATATTTTGGTTTCATCTGACCATATGACATGAATCTTCTTCTGGATCATCCAAATGCTCTCTAGCAAACTTCAGACGGACCTGGACATGTACTGGCTTAAGCAGGGGGACACATCTGGCACTGCAGGATTTGAGTCCCTGGCGGCGTAGTGTGTTACTGATGGTAGGCTTTGTTACTTTGGTCCCCGCTCTCTGCAGGTCATTCACTAGGTCCCCCCGTGTGGTTCTGGGATTTTTGCTCACCGTTCTTGTGATCATTTTGACCCCCATGGGGTGAGATCTTGCGTGGAGCCCCAGATCGAAGGAGATTATCAGTGGTCTTGTGTGTCTTCCATTTCCTAATAATTGCTCCCACAGTTGATTTCTTCAAACCAAGCTGCTTACCTATTGCAGATTCAGTCTTCCCAGCCTGGTGCAGGTCTACAATTTTGTTTCTGGTGTCCTTTGACAGCTCTTTGGTCTTGGCCATAGTGGAGTTTGGAGTGTGACTGTTTGAGGTTGTGGACAGGTGTCTTTTATACTGATAACAAGTTCAAACAGGTGCCATTAATACAGGTAACGAGTGGAGGACAGAGGAGCCTCTTAAAGAAGAAGTTACAGGTCTGTGAGAGCCAGATATCTTGCTTGTTTGTAGGTGACCAAATACTTATTTTCCACCATAATTTGCAAATAAATTCATAAAAAATCCTACAATGTGACTTTCTGGATTTTTTTTTCTCCAATTTTGTCTGTCATAGTTGAAGTGTACCTATGATGAAAATTACAGGCCTCTCTCATCTTTTTCAGTGGGAGAACTTGCACAATTGGTGGCTGACTAAATACTTTTTTGCCCCACTGTACAAAC